>NW_008672105.1:0-14030 GCF_000695815.1 Acanthisitta chloris | reverse complement strand
TGCTTTTAGAAAAAATTTTTGTCCCCTTACCAAACCCTGCACTTCTGGAAGAACTTTTGTTGCATCTTTATTTCAGTACACAGTAAAATTAAAGGCATAATTTATTAAAGAACCATTAATCTGACAATTGTCAATACATGCAAGGAAAATAAACATTTTATCAATAAAAATGATTTGTGTTAAGTCCCACTGCTCACTAATCCACTACCACATGCAGCATATCTAGAGCATCTGCTCAAAAGCTGTCAATTCTATGTACTACACTCTCTGATATGCCATGGAAAGAAATCCCAGATCTACTTCATAACATTTCTTCCAATGTATTATTTCTGTTAACCAGAGCCAATTTCATTCAATAATGCAGTTCTAACTACCAACCAAAACAATAAATGACCAACAGCAAAATAAGAGCTAGACTCTGAAACTGCTGATGCCCTATTAGAAACTATTAAATAAAAAGGAGAGAAAGTCCAGAAAACTGCAGCATAAGAAATTTGTAACAAGAGTTCATCAAGTTATTTAAATCATTAAATATAACTTTAGAAGTTAAATATAAATTAAAGCATGTCTCTTTTAGTCACTAAATAAAAGCACTACACTACTAGCATAAAATAGTGCAAGTGCATTACTTTGATTACATCGCTTCAATAAAAAATATTACATAAATCTGCTTAACTTCAAGCAAACTGGCAATATTTGATAAACTCAGCCCTCCAGCTGGTCAGCTGGTATCTGCCCCTATGTCATATTTAGGATGAAACTGAGTTTTCAAGTCACACGGAGCACCAAACACAACAGTAATTAATTACTGTTAATTATATTTTTAAAGCAACTTCTAATTTTACTGACGATATAAAAGAGGAACAAAATGCAGTTTCCTCAGCAATATTTATTTTTGGCCCCAAGTGCAAAGCACTTTTCTTTGTCTCTTGGAAACTAGGCCAAGTCAATACTCAGATATGCAGAGTGTGACACTAGGTAATATGCTTCCATGTAACACTTCCTTTTTACACTCCACAATCCCTTGTGGAGTAACAGCTAGACTGAGAAAGACAACCCCATTTTAAAACATATGTTGTTTCCATGCTTGTCAATAATCCCTTTTCACATTGATAAAATTGTAATACTAACCAAAGTTACGTAAGGCTTCATCTCCCATGCTTGTATGTTTGTGTTGTCTATTATTATAGGAGAGATTCCCATTTCAAATGCTTCTTTGGCTGAAAAACACACATGTAAAAATAGTGTGACATAGTTAATTTCACTACAATAGGGCGAACACAAAACATTTATACTAATTCTCTAAATTTGTTCTATTTTTAAGTAAGTAATCCATAATGATTAACCACTGTGCAAAGAACTCTTGCCACAGCTTGATCTGATTCAAGGCCCTCGACTTCAAAAATCCCCCCCCCCCGTGTGTAAAGCTACTGAGATGTGACATTATCCTTTCGAATTAAGGCATGTATGATAATCAAGGAATGAAAATGCAGACGTGAAATGCACCAAGATGACTAATCAATCAGTATATCAAACTAAAAAAAACTACATGATCACCTTAAAGTGGACTTCTTTGTAGCATACAAAATTCCTGGCTTTATAACAGTCTTAAGATTAGTCCACTCTGTAAACTGCATAAAATATGAAAAAAATCAAAAGAATTATTGTAATTCAAACACACAGTAACGAAATGTTTAGAACTACTAGCTTTGTGACACAGCACCATGATTCTGTAGCTACCTTACAATGTGTCTGCACAATCAAAGTTGTCACTGAATCACACACTTCTTATTAACCCATTTCTCCACTGGCAGAAAGTTGACAGTAGAGAAGTGATCAGGGTTCAAATTTAGGAAGTAACAGCTTAAAAAGAGTTGTTCTATGGTGAGTTTAGTGTAACCCACTGTCAAAAAAGAAACTGATTATGGAAAGTGAAAAAAAAAAATCATTTAGTCAGTCTTGTTCTTATTATTTTGTTTTAAACTTGCCAACAATTTAGTGCTTGAGAGAAAAAAAAATAAGAGCAGGAAAATATTTGTGTTATTTGTATCAACATCCTCATTACTTATTGATTATGCATATCATAATGGCTCCTCTCAGAAGAAATATTTCTGGGAGATGGTACAGATAAGCACTCCAGAAATGAGACACAACCCAAAATGACAAAACATGAGGATGAAACAAAGACACTGGCCTTTTAAACTCAAAACCATACAATGAACAGATGACTTCTGAGTTTGTGCTCATAGTCTTTCTCCACAGGTATTAAAAAATGCTTCTCTGATGGGATAAATGTTTGCCCTGTGACACAGGCATTAGGAGATGGGGCAGCTTTCTTAAACAACACACAAGAATTAACTGCAAATGAGCAAGTCAATCCTGTACTTCTCACCTCGTTTCCTGTTCCAGTCATGAGCTTCCCCTAAGCAATTAGGATCATAATGGTATTGTCCATGTTTATAAAAGTAATCATCAGTACTAAGAATGACTCCATCTGGGTTATCCTCCAGCAAATTCCTGTGAAAGATCAAGATGTAAATAGCTTTTCCCCCTTCTCCTTCCAAGCCCTGATACCTCCTACCATACATAACATTTTTTTTAGTCTCTTTCACAAAACCAAGATTATTTGTAATAGAAGTGGCAAATATAGGTAAGGGGAGAAAAAATATAAAATCACCCTCCAGTGAAATAAAATCTATAATAATTTCCCTCCTTTTACAGTGGCTGAGGATTAGCTAGGGGAGAGAGGTGATAAAGGTTCCCTACAAGCCTCATTTCAAAACAACAAGGGAGGTATTTTTCCATCTACATGTAGTGACACCCTTTCACTCTGACAAATACACAGTCTGCACCAAATGTTTCAGGTGCAGCCAAAAGAGTCTGAGCTCAATCTAGGCCTTAGGAGAGAAAGAAAAGAAAGAAAAAATTCACCCCAAGAAGCTTCACACATACTAATCATACAAAAGAATTCCCAGTAAAAAGCTGGCATATTTCCATCAATGTTATTTGAAGGAAACATCCTTCAAGTAACACTTGCAGGGTGAAACATAACATCAGCAGGGACTGAAAGAACACAGCAGACCTAACACTAAGGCAATGACACACTGCGGGCAAACTCCTTCATCCTGTGACAGAAGTTAAACCTAACACTTCCTATTTCAATTTCCTCCAGAGGTCAAGGAGCTACGAGCAACTCAGCTCTCTGTAATTATTATTACTCATCATGCTGTGCGTGCCACGTAGCTGGCAATCAGGGTATAAGCATAACTATTTGCAATATCAGAAAACTGTCTCTGCCTGTGCTAAATCCTGTGCACAATTAAGCAATTTCTTTTAGAAGCTCACAATATAAATGTTCTACCTTGCCAAATATGATTTTCCTGATCCTGGAACACCTCTGAGAAGAACAAGTACTTGACCTATAAGGTGCATCTTTTTTCTCATCATGTGACAAACACGTGGCTGCTGTGCTTGCGAGAGGTTCAATTTTGAGTTTCTATCTTGATTTCCCCATACCTTCAGAGAAGGGTTGCCATCCCAGGCATTTGAAACCACTGGGGAGGAAAGAAAAAGTCCTTTTTCCAGAGTCCTATAGTCCGAAACAGGTCTCCATTGCCCTGGACTGGGAGCCACAGGAACTACAAAGCTGTGATTTCCACTGGATGGATAAAACGCAGGAGCCATGACATTCCAGTGTTTGTGAGACTGACATGATGGTGTAGAAAGATTTAAGTTATAACCCTGCTGAGTCTGCTGAAAATCTGCAGGGTTTTGTGTTTTGAAACTGGATGTTTCAGGAGAGAGACATGCCTCTGGAAGAGAAGTGTTCTGATGACTGTTAAAGGCAGTCACTACCTCTTCATGCTGTTCCAGGCACCTTGAATTAGGATTTCCAGTGACAGCTACTCCAAGTTCCAGAGGTCTTTGGGAGGACTCATCAGAAGCAGCACACACACTTCTTTGATCCAAAACAGTATCCTGTGTCTGATCAGAATTTTCACATGGTATTTCTCCATTTGATTGTTTATATACTTCTGAAGATACATCATGTTGAACATGCATTTCCGACAAATCAGAACCTTCTGGCATCTGTGCAAAATTGTCTGATGCAGCTGGTGAACTTGCCTGGATGCTCAGGTGACTCACTGGGGGCTGAGAACTACAGAAGTTTTCTAAAACCTCATTATTTGTCTCTCCTTGCTGTGGAAAAAGTAGGACATTGGAACCTGAGTCAGATTCTTCCCACTCAGGAAATTCAATAAAGCCATCATGTTCCACAGGGTTCATTTGGACTATTTGGCCATTTGCAGAATCAGGCAATTCATCACTCAAGCTGTAACTCTGAAAGGCATTTTCTATTAAGGAATCTAGTTCTTCAGTCAGCTGCACATCAGGTGATAGCACCTTTCCTATTGCTTTTTCAGAATTACTTTGTTCTGCAGTACTTTCCCACATTCTTTCACTTGCAACAGATCTTTGCTGATTAACAAGAGCTAATGATGATGATGCTGAATCAAAACCCAAGGTTTTTGAAGATGCTTCCCCTTTGGCATGGGTGGACAGCTCTAGCAGATGATCCATAGCGTTTTCTACTGTTGAATAAGACAGAGAGGACAAAGCATGGTCAGCTGGACAAACAAATGCTGATGTGAATGCAATTTTTTTACCTGAAGCAGCATTTATCACAGCTAAAGAAACAACCAAAAGACAGTTCAACCATTCATCTTTAAACAAAGCTTCTGCAACTCCCTTGATCTGTTTCACATTAGAAATAAAGGCAGAACTCTATAATAGAGACGTATTGAAAAATAATAACCTACTAAGCACGAAGAATCACTAAGGAAATAGTGTCTAAAAATTACTAAGTTTAACTGGAAAAATATCTGAACTGGATGTTTAAATGGATACTTGTTTCTAATCTATCTCATATAGGTGAAACAAACTGGAAAACACTACTGAGGATGAAAGAGAGGAAAGTATGCAAAATACTTTCATTACAGCCAATTTAAAATGCACATTTAATACAGCCTGTGTCTGCATGAATTCTTTGCAAAGCCACCAAGCAGAGCATAGGTTACCAGTGATCAGCATGAACAAAATGAAAACCTGGCACAAGTATCATCCCTGAGGCCTGAAGCAAAGCTGCTGTTTTCCTGACAGTGTAGCAAAAAGTGTGCAAAAGGAGTCAGACTTTAATGGACTTAGACATGTCAAACAAAATCTTCATTGCCCTTACATCTTCTGTACTATGTAAGAGCAACTTTATATTACTCATATGAAAATATGTTGATCATTCAATTTTTAAACTACTGCTTAAAACCACCATTTTAAACTACTGCAGCACTATGGACTCTGTGTATTTACTGAATTCTCCAATAAAGTGTAGATAAATCTGTGATTTTGATAAAGGTGAATCTTAATAAGAGTTCAAAGTTTGAATCAGGAATTCCATCAAATTCAATTTCAAAAGGAACAACAATAATGGTGCTCTCACATTTGTAATTAAGTTATAAACTCTGTACAATTTAGGCAACAAAACAGTCCTTCAATGGCTACCTAGCTTTTGTGTCTATAAAAAAATGCCTAAATCTGCCTTCTTTGCAGAAATGCTTAGAAAAATCTCAGCTAGTCACATCTGATTGTATGAGTATAGATTGATTAAAATGTTCCATATATGACTTACTCCCCTGTCAAATAACTCCTCAGATTTTGCTACGCAGCATCTCATCCAGTACTTTTATTAGAAGCAAATGAACTTGCATATAGAAGAATTTCAAAACCATGAAAAAATGGGAAGGACTGGGCACAGATGTGAAAATAGTCTGTCAGGAGAGGTAGGTATGTAGCTTGGCAGAATACAGGGGAAGAAACACAGTTCAAACAAGGCTGCAGAGAATTCGGCATGACAAACAGAATTTATACTGCAAAAACTAACCCTCAGTGGAGACGCAAAGATGGCAACGCAAAATAAAAGTAAAACAAAAGCTCAATTCAAGTATTAAAGGAAAAACAAATGCTGCCAGGACCACATGTGGCATACCATTAAAAAACCGTGATCTAGAACATGAAATACCCCTCCTGCAGAAACAGTTTAGACATCTAGCAGACACATTGGAAAAATCAGATTCTCCTCACAGCTCCACCACTGCCTGCTCTGTGACACAGGACAATCCACTCTAAACTGCACCTCCATTTACAGAGCACACTGCTACTGCAAATCACTCATAGAAACATTGTCAGACTTGGAGAATCTTGCACAGAAAGAGCTGTAAAATTTCAAAATATTATGACTCACCTGCTCATTAAAAGCTAAACTCACAAATATGCTTGCAACACACCCACACCAACTTTCCTGGAGTCACCCTAGTTAAGAGCTGTTTGCATATGACACGAAACTGTAATGCCAGCAGTACACTATTTACCTTTGAAATCACATTCAGACAGGACCATATAAACCACACTAGGATCTAGGTCAGAAAACATCTCTGACAGGCTGTTGAAGAGCTCTTCTTTATTGACATAATGCACTGCTTGTGACACTAAGTGGCTTGGGACCCCTTGGGACACAGCAACAGCAATTCTGTCAGAATTGCCATTCTTCTGAGAAGGACTTCCACCAGTTTTTCTTCTCCGTGGCATTTTGTTTCCTGAAAACCAGTGTGCTTTTCCTTTTGGGTTTTTTCACATGAGGCTGACAGCACCAAGCTCAAAAATGACAAAAAAAGCTCTCATAACTGGGATACACATAGCAGAAATAGCAGACCTGGAATAAAAAGAGAACAGAGACATTTTAATAAAATACACTGTCACTATTTAGATAGCTAAGAGATCAAAAAAACCCATAAGCACACAGGAAAGTGTTTTCTAGAAGTCTGCCTTTCTTCTCTTCAGATGGCTGACAGCTAAAGACTAGCCTTATTTTCCAGCTAACTAGACACTGAATCTGCATCTGGAAGCGAAAACAAATAAAATGCAGCTTAAAAGAAAAGTCCACTGAAAGTCTGCAATGCAAGGCAGCCAGTTCAGAAATATTCCTCTGCTACTGATGACCAGGTAATATTAAGGAACATCTACATTCTGTTAACATTCAGAAGATTTACTCCTCTTACAAAAGTACTGGAAAACGTAACAGACCTCTCCAAATCTTCAAGAAGTCTTTCATGACTTCCCTCCATCCATGATCTTTTAAGAGTAAACAGTTGGGATTCTTCAATTTTCAGGCAGTGACACAGGTTGCCCAGAGAGGTTGTGAAGTCTTCAATTGCCCCATTTGTATATATTTTTAAATTTCTGTGAACAATTTAAGTATGCTGACTGCATACATATAAAAGAAGTTGGTTTGGTTTTAATTGTTTGGTGGTGGTGGCTTTTCTTATTATTTTGGTTTGATTTTGGGGTTTTTGAACCATCTTTTAATTTCAAACTTATAAAATATTTATCATGTAATGGTCACATGAATCTTCTGGCTTTTAAAAAACACACATGCACATATATATACTGACACACTTGGGACTGAAAAAAAGAAATCTGTATTTGTAATACAAATAAAATAGCAATGGCACAGAACTTACAGTTTCAGCTTCACTGAGATGCCCCGCAGTGGGTCCCTTCTCATCTTTCCAAAACAACCACTGATGGCACTTTTAATAAAGATCTGCTGTTAAAAAATATAATGCACTTTTCTGTCAGGAAACCATACTTTCTAACATACAAATCAGACGTCAGCAGAAGTGGATGGTTCCTCCTGACAAAGGAGTATTCAGAACACAAATTAGAATTTGTACTTTGCTCACTTTAAGCAAAGCTTTAACATCAAGCTATACACGTAATTGGTTTTAGTAGATTAAGGACAGCTAACATTTTAAATAAGTACCCAACACGTCAAGTTGATCTCAAGTGTAAGTTTTTTTAAGGATGACATCTACTTGATTTCAGCTTTTAGACTATTTCTCATGTAAAAAAGCTGACTTAGGTCAGGTAAAGAAATAACACAACGGCAGCAGAATTAGATAGGAATAAACATAAGTCTCCTCACTTGTCATTCCACTTGGTTCTTCACCACAGTTCTTAAGCATCTTGAGAAGATCTACATATCCGTGCTGGTCAAGATTTGTTCCTTCGTGTGGGAAATTAGGCAAAGAAAACCTGGTATATCAAAATAAGGTTATGTTACTTACACCACTTAATTGCAATGCCCTAGTGGTGCTAAGAAACTACACTTCTGTTCATCAAAGTGGCCACAAACTCCTAATCCACTGTGTACACAAAGATGTTAGATCTACTCAAAGTCTGATTTAATTCCAGTGTATGTATTAGGCTACAGCTCACTCCCAGCAACAGTCTTGTGCTTGTAAACAAAGCAAAAAATACCAAACAAAACAAAACTGAGCATGTACACCTAAATCAGGCAAGGAATTTCAAACAAATATTCTGTCACACTCCTAACATGACAGGCTGATGGCTCAATTACTTTATAATACTATTTGCAAGAGATGGAGAAACACATTTCCCATTTTGCATCTAACCTCATTCCACTGCTCCAAAGCATTAAGAACTGCTATCAAAACACAGAGAGCACCTCATGGAAGCAAAAACTCAATAATGAGAATCTAAATTTAGAAAGTAAAAGACAAGTTCCAGACAGAGAATGTTATTCACCTCACTCTCAAACATCTGGCTTCAGAAAAATCACACCAGGAAAGTTTGAAAAGCCATTCAGCAGTTTTATAGAACAACATTTAACAAAGGTTATTTACATATTTGTTCATTTGCACTTTGAGGTTTCATAAAGGGAGCAATTAAGTATTCAAATACAAGCACAAGAGAAGAAAGCAGCCAATGAAATCAAACTGAGACCAATTCTAGTTGTATTATAAAACAAGAAGCTTTTCCTTTTGGACAATGTTACGGTCTCTAAAAAACAGAGTGCCTTCCAGCAGGTTTTTCTCAATAAGTATAAGAGTAGCAAAGAAGATAGTTTGGAAGCCTTTTGCATTCTTCCACTTCTGCCAGTAGTCAGCAACAGAACAGATCACCTAAACACTTTGTTATTGAATGTGAAAATCTATACCCAGCTAGAGGCAAAGTGGTTCTGAAAACACTTCAAGCATCTTTTCTGCTCTTGCCTTCTCCCACCCAGTGTTATTTCCACTGGTTGTTCCAAGGGCCTTGGCTAGTTCAACAGTTTTAAGTAAGATTCTCTTTTTCACATCAAATTCTGTCAAAATGCAAGACACTGACATATAGGTCTCATTCCTAACTAACTTGCACACACTTGTTTTATGCAATCTGTTCTGGTAGGATTTTTTTCCACTTCTGTGATTTTTAATTCTGGTCAAGCCCATAGAGTCTTTTGAAGCTACTGCAAAAATAAATCTTCGAGTATGAAACAAAACCCTCATCCAACTACACACACAGTTCAAGAATACATAACCAGCACAAACCCATCTGAAGGAGACGCTTAGGAAGCAAACACAACTGGCAGGAAGAACAGTTTGCTAGCATGGACTCAAAAGCCCTTTTCCACATGCCATGCCAGGAAAAGAAGTCAACCTGCAGTGGCAGCCAGCTGGTGTTTACAGAAGGTGTCAAACTCCATGTCATGTGGTTTCCTTCTAAATCCATGAAGCTGCTCTTGCTAGAGGCCCTGCATACAGGTGAGCACAAGCTCCAAGAGAGGCACAGACAGATTTGCAGGATGCACATGATTAAACCAGTGAGGTAGGAGGAGACCCATAAGCAAGAGCATTCTCTGGCACCAGGTCTGCTTGTAAAGAGCTACTACTTCAGTACTCACCTTCCTTTTGCTGTGTGCTGAAGGACAAAGCTTGGACTGTGGAAAAAAACAAGTGGCCTTGGGATTATGGAGAGTGCAGATATGCAGCTTGCCCAGTCCAGAGACTGCTCAAAACTCAGGCGAAGGGCAGTGAATGAAACTAACACACCTCTGTGAAATTAACAGTTGCTCTGCACAACAGAATTTCCTTTCTTGTCCTCTCCAGATGAACTTTCATGTCTCTGAGAAGCCTGTATACAACAGACAGCAGTGCCTGGACCTTGTACTTCAAGACTTGGTGCCCCTCTGAGTTGCTGTAAATAGCTTGTAATCTTTCATAAATTGCAACTCTGGCAATATCTAGCTAAGGAGCTATGACATAGCATATTTCATCTAATAAAAAAAGGAAAGTTTAACCTTATAAAGCTGAGCTGGATTCTCCTAATGGGGTTAATTTTAATACTCCTGTATTCTGCTACATTACTGTTTCCTGTTCCTCAAGGAATTTTATTTTCCAGTGACTGAGACCTGGCCAAAGGATGACCATTTCTTTTAGTGCTTGGAAAGCCAGCAAAAAGGTGGCAGGGAGGGTGAGGACTGGTTCTATCAATGTGAGAAGACACTGTGACAGAGGACTGTTAATGAAAATCACAAATGATGCTTATTATTATGGGCACACACATGCAGGTGACATTATGGAGGGAAGGAAAAGCAGAACATTAATGGAATACTTATATAGATTTTCTGCACTGGCAACAGTCAGGGCTGGCAATAAATGCAAATACTACTTTTCCCAAATCTTGGCTTGCTTTAGCTGTTGATGCAAATGAAGACAGGTTTACTTTATTCTTACAAATGATGCCACAACTCTAAACCAGCTGGCAACAAAGGGAAGTGGCTGTCAAAGACTCAGGCTCCAGAGCACAAATCTTCAGACCGATGTAAACACTTAACAGAGCTTCTGCAATGTGCCCAGGTCTTGGTTCTGGTGCCCCCACGAAGGTTTCCTGATTGCACACCTTTCCCTTGTGTGATACACAGAACAACTCAAAGGTAGCACTGTCTGGCCAACTTTCTCCAATATAATCTCTCCCTACCTGAAGGTCTGCTTGAAACCTTCAACCCACAATGCATACAGTGCTGCACTCTGGTGATCCCCAGCTGTCACTTCCCTCCTAATATCCTCATGCAGTTTTCAGTGCTGTGATTCTAAATGAAGGTTTTTTGCACACTGGGACAAAGCTGAAGCACAAGAAATTTTTGAACTTCTGCAAGCAAGGGCTCCAATACAGAAACAAAACAAAGGTGTGCCCAGGTTTGCAGAAAGCACTTGCAAGAACAGGAAACTGATGAGATCATGACTGCTGGAGCATCACAGCACAAGGTGCGTTGGAACTCGAGTCAAGATTTTTCACCAAGTTATCTATTAACCAGTGACCTCAGAACAGAAATAGCCACAGTGAGCTGAGGAGGCAGGTTGGAAATGCACATAAAACAGTTTGTGACTTTTGCTGGTTGTCCACGTACAACAGCAACTTGAGGACCACTCCAGAATTCCCCAAACAGGAATATACCAGAAATCATCATAGGAGTAAGAACAGCTTATTCATGGAGACATCTTAAATGTTTGCTGGGAAAAAAAAAAATCACCTATCAGGCCCTAGGCTGGAAACTACATTACACAGACTTATCAGGGCAATTATATCTACTTCGTGCATTCAGATGTACTCCCACTGCTGAATGCACTGGGCCAGCTGAACACGGCACACACACACAGAGCCATTAAAATACTATTCTGAACTTAATATAAACCACAGACAGATGACCTCATCCTGATCTAGGTATACCAACAAAAAGTTTACAGCCTCCAAATGACTGTCATTACTTACCCCATAGAGACTTAAACCTGTCATTTACTTTCAGAAAGTAGTTTACCTGAGTTCACCTAATACGACTGTAAAAAACATCACCCAGGTCCATTTAAATAGTTTTAAATGGTGGTTTGAGTTAACACAGGTAACTTTTAAGATAGAACAGAGATCAATTACATAAACCAACCCACCTCTATATCAAAAAATCTCCAGTTGAGTCATGGGAAGGAACAGCTGTAAAACTTAACCTCTTCCATAACCACAGCCAGATTCTGGTGACAATGTCAGGCCTCACTCAATTCTGAGAGTCACTGTAATTGACGGCTAATTAATGCCCTATTGACATTTTTACAGTAGCAGAGCTCCTGTGAGAAAAACAAAGGCAGCAACTTCCTAAAACTCGAGGAACTTTTCCAGAGCTAAATTCACATGCAGAAGAACTCTATTTAAAATAATAATTGGATTGATTATGTCAGCCACTTAGCATAGACTAGAGGTCAGTACAGTGAATGTACTGAAGTGAGACTGTGCAACACCTCAGATCTACAATCCCCCCAAACTCCCCAATACAGTATTATTCTGTATTAATTCAAGTCAAGACCATTCTCATTCATAAAACGGACAAGGTAACAAGTAACAATCCACCTACACCATAAAGTGAAACATTTTTAAGTATGTCAGGGAAGTTTGTAACACCATACCTAAGGCACTACTGCACTTGTACTTTGTAACGAGTGAAACATTTTTAAGTATGTCAGGGAGGTTTGTAACACCAAACCTAAGGCTAAGGTACTACTGCACTTGTACTTTGTAACACTCAGAACCTCACTGCCCCCTACTTAGGTGGCTTCCCCAGCTGAAAGGCACAAATGTTAATACAACAGAGGAAGAGTCCTTTAAAAAAAAAAAAAAAAGTGTAAACAAGCCCACAAAAACATAGAGGGCAACTCCGGAGCTAAAACCAACACAAAACTGAAAGACAATAGGAAGGAGCCTATTAAAAAAACAGAATAAATTATTTTAAGATGTGCTTTGCTGCTGTTAAATTTCCCTCACAAGTTCTTCACATAAGCTACAGGAACACAAGCTATTGCAACTTAAAAATGCTGCAACCACATGACTCATACAAACCCTACCAGATCCACGGTGACTGTACCAGGGTGAACAAGGGCTAAAATCCCCAAGCTTTACAAATGTATACCACAACGAAAGTTTTCTGCCCTTCTATAATATTCTTCATGTTTATATCTCAACCCCTGGTTCTCCTATCACATCTGAAGACATATCAAACTTTTACTCCTTTTGGAGGTCTTTTGCTTAAGCTCTATGTGAATCATTCTCATCCTTTCACTGCAAGGCCCTACTGAGATGTGTACTAAACTTCATCAAGATGCTATATAAAAGCATTTTAAATGTCTCTTAAGACTCAAACTGTTCTTAGTCATTTAGAACAAGAAAATTAAAAGTAAATATGTACTATTTTTTTTATTCATCACCTTTTAAGACAGGCTCCTTCAAAGCCCCAGTGACTATATGGTACTTGCTCAGCAAAACTGCAAACCATGCCCAAAACACAGAGTACTACACTACAGGGGAGTTCTACTGAGATGTGCACTATTCATCAAGATGCTATATAAAAGCATTTTAAATGTCTCTTAAGACTCATATTGTTCTTAGTCATTTAGAACCAGAAAATTAAAAGTAAAGATGTACTTTTTTTTATTCATCACCTTTTAAGTCGGGCTCCTTCAAAGCCCCAGTCACTTGCTCAGAGAACTGCAAACCGTGCCCAAAACAAAGTAACAGTGTAGTAACACTACAGGGGACACAACCAACCACACCATAAACACATCTCAGGACTTCCCGACTGTTCCGAACGAACCAGCCCTTGGAGGACTTAGAACCTTTCAATTTCATTCCGAACGGGGTCAGTTTCTCTCGCAGGGGCTCTGCTCTTTGGAAGGGGTGGATTTCCCGGGATGCCTTCGAGGTTTATGAACGCTCTGCACTGTCGACTCGAGGCGAAGCTTTGACATCGCTCACCGTTCCCCGCAGGGCGCTCGGGGTTTGGGAGCCAGGTCGGGGTTTGGGAGCCGAGGTGGGGGTTTGGGAGCCAGGTCGGGGTTTGGGAGCCAGGTCGGGGTTTGGGAGCCAGCCTGAGCTCCCTGTCCCCGTAGAGAGCTCGGGGTTTAGAGCCAGCCCGAGCTCCCTGTCCCCGCAGTGTGCTCGGTGTTTAGAGCCAGGCCGAGCTCTCTGTCCCCGCAGAGTGCTCAGGTTTGGGAGCCAGCCTGAGCTCTCTGTCCCCGCACGGCACTCGGTGTTTACAGCCAGGCCGAGCTCTCTGTCCCCGCAGAGTGCTCAGGTTTGGGAGCCAGCCTGAGCTC
>NW_008672104.1:24823-56450 GCF_000695815.1 Acanthisitta chloris | reverse complement strand
GATGGGGATGGGGCCGGTGGCAGTGCGGCAAAGAGGCATGAACAGGCCGGCAGTGGTACCACAGCTCCACGACTGGCACCAATCCCCTCTCCTCACCCACCCGTTTCACTCACACAATGGTTCACTGCTGGTTTAGTGTTTGTATGGCCTTTGTCTCATTCATTTGTCTTTATTGCTTCACAGCTGTCATCTTGGTGGAGGGAAAAGTGTCATTTTCTGCTCATTTTCCAAGTTTTTTTTTATTTTTTGCAATTTTTTCCCAGTAATAAATTGCATTCTCTTAACCACCTCGTATCAGCATTGTTTTGTGTGTCTGCCTTCTGCTCTGAACACGGTTACTGGTTACGTTTATCACAGACAGGCAACCTCAACCTTCCTTTAGTTCACAGAGGGGAGCACAGTGATTTCTGCTGAAAAGTGCTAGCAAAGCTAATGGAGGGACCATGTCACCTGTCCTGTGGTGCATCACCTGTCTGGGCCTTCTCCAGGCATATGCATCAGAGGCAGAGCTCTTCTCCTGGAGAGGCTCCCCTGGAGAAACTGTGATATAAAGTGTAACCAGTGACAGGGAAATCCCAGAACAACCTTGGAAAGAGTCTGTTGTAAGTCAGTTACCCTAATTATTCCCCATTTACCTTATTCATAGAATGAACTTCTCTAGCATCAATTTTCAGTCTGTAAAATCTCTGTTTTTTATAATTCTTTACCTTTTCCTTTGCTTGTTGTCGAGTCTTGTTATCATATAGCTAATTAAATGTGCTGAGCATCCTGGAGCTTCTCTTCAGCTACGAAACCAGTGCATTTAGTAGAAGAGTTCAGCAGTCCTCTGGCACCTAGGAAGGAGGTCTGTTCCTACCTCCAGTCTCTTTCTTCTGTCCTCAGCCTGTCCCAGCAGTTCTCAAGCTCTTCTTGAGGGAAAAAGCTTAACTCATTTCCCCAGAAGAAATCATATCCACCAAAAAACATAAACGTTTTTCTGCTGATTAGTGAGCTAAACTAGCAACAAAAGGATCTCTCAAGTACCAGCATGAGCCAGAGCAAGGGAGTGTGTGGCTGGAAACTGGAGAAAGGAGAAGGAGAAATGGGAGTGACAGGGAAGGCTGATTCCCTTCATTCTGGCACCAACAGGCTGTTTCATCATTTGAGCTGCCTCCACAATTACAGTTAAGCTAAACAGAGATTTTGGTTTTCTAGTTCTTGATCCTTTCCAGCTGCCAGCATCTTTGGTGAGCACCACAGGCATGCTTAGGATTGGGGTAGCAGCCACAACAGCACTGAGGAACACTGCAGAGGAACAGCAACTCTCCAGCTGCTCAGAAGGCTCCTGTTTCTAAATCCATCAGTCAGCCATGCCTGGAACCTTCCTGCATGCCATCACCTGAACCATCTGAGTCATGCAGCTACAGATCACTAATTATATATATATGAAGTGAAATTTTGTGCTCAGGGTATGTGTTGGAAAATGGCTAAGAGAGCAGGAATATAATCCTGGGGAAGGCCAAAAAGAGCTAGGCCGCAGTCCCCTGGGAAAGTACAGACACAGTCCTGGGAACGCACCTAGGAATGCAGTGTGTACAAGCAAGGCTCTGGAGATAGTAACTTATATATAGATAGGGAGTAACTCAGATGAGCAGATGGCAGGGGTAACTCGTCCTTGAGGGTGAAACAAACAGGTTCGAGAAAAACAGCTAGGAATGCACCCAAGGCTGGAAAAGCAGGAGATAAGCCTCATAGCTGCAGCTGTGAGTAAGGGGAGTACCCGAATGCTATCTTTAGAGCCTAGCCAATTAAAAATGATGGATAATTGTACGCCTGCTTCTGCACTGTATAAAAAAGAGCCTGTCGGACAATAAAGATGGAGCTTGCTGTATCACCCACACGGAGTCGGCCGCTTGCTTCCCCGCGCGGAACCTTCACCTTTCCCAACAGGTATGAGTTCACAAAAATCCTGTGTTGGGTGTCTTCTGGGCTAGGAGGGAGGGAGGGAATCTAGGTCTGGTTTAATAATGACAGATGATTACTGCTTTTGAAGTGTAAAATTTTCTACGTAGCCAAAAGAGATTTTAACATAAGTGCAGTGAAAGGTTTAAAACTATATGCTCAGACCGAATGTGTAACTCTGCAATGAGCTCAGTGCAGTGAAGCCCTGTATTCGCCCAGGAGAATCAAGAGCACTGTAGAGTCCATGTAGCATGAAAATTGCAGGTGTGTGATTCGTTGAATGTCCCTCTCATTGCAAAGACCTTTCTTCTCTCCAGAAATCTAGCTTGTTATTTGCTATTTTCTTCAATACTTTATCTCTTGTTGTGGTCTTTCAAGACAGCCTGGTATTATCCCGGTAGCAGCCTTTGTCGGCAAATACCAAATTTGCGCTGTCAATATACCCTCCCTGATTTCACCCATGAGACTGTAACAGACCTTCATTTGCTTCATGATGATATGCTAACCCAAACCCTTGGTTTCATATAGTCTATTACTATAGAATATAGTTTGTATATTATATATACTATAGTATGTTGAGCATACCATGTGTGCGCTGTTATAGATACATAATCTAAGAACAAGGAAAGTCCAGATCATGGGCAATAGTTCTGGCACCACATCCACCTCGGGACATCCACTTCGGTAACAAAACCAAACCCAAAACTCATCATTCTTATTTCCAAATGTATCATGAAACATGATTTTGAAGAACTATGTAAGGATGTTGCTTCTTGCTTAAGAACAACTTTTGGACTGAGAAAGATTGCGCCTTTTGTACTGAAAAGCTTTCTCAAAACTATTGTTCATTTAAATACAGGAACAAAACACAGTAAAGATAATTGCTGGAAAATGGCTATGTCTAATCTGCAACCAGTGTAGTTTGGCATGTCTCAGTGGCCTCATCCTTCAAACACACAGACCAAAGACAATTCCAGCTACTGCTCTGGTCTTGTTTCCTTCCCATGGAAACCAAAACTTGGAAGGGGGTGGCACATGCCTCAGTGGCCTCAGTCACTCTGTGACATGAACTGAGCACCTGGGACAAGGGGACATACTTCTGTGTCCCAGAGTTTGGAGAAAACCAGAAGGGCCTGGCCATATCTTTCTAAGAACTCCACGGAGACTGGGGAGCTCTGAGGAGTCAGAGGTGAATTGCCAAAATAAATGGCTCTTGATTTGTTCCCAAGGTATATGCAAAAAGATCATCTATTATTTGAGAGAAGTGAAACAAATGGTCAAGTTATCAGATTTTGCCTATTGAAACTAGAACACCCATGGGCAATAGTGTGATAATTTTCCATTGTCAATGTACCGTTTGAGGTTGTTTTACTGGTCTAGTGCCAACTTTCAAAGAACAATAGAAACCACCTTATACCTGATCAGTATCAGTCTCAGCTGTTGCAAAATTCTTAATAAAATAATACATGGTTGTTACCCAAAAATTCACATTTCTCCTTTGAAGCTGGAAACAGGTTATGTTTTTGTTTATTAGGAAGCTCTCCACCCACTCAAGAGTGAGACATTACCAGTGGTCACTCAAAACATGTACAAATTGTGCAGGTAGCACCCTGTCAGCACTGGAAACAGAATAATTGTCTTAAAGTGGTTCTGTACCTCAGGTAGTTATGATGAAGTTAATGGATCCTGTCCTCAGCCAGGTGCTAGGAGTGTCCTGATGCATTGCTTGTATTTCTAGAACAAACCCACCCCAAATCAGCTCAAGTAATTGTGGTGCTGCTGTGCCAAAATGCCTCTAGACTTTGTGAACAAGAATTTTTGGAGTTTGTGTATAGAAACCAGAATTTCTTATAAAATCCTGTTATACAGGAGAAATTACATTACAGGAACTCTGCCCCAGTAAAGTACTTTAACATTAGAAACTGCTGGGTCACTTTGATTCTGATTTCCTGTTCATATTTTTTTTGATCTTGCCTTTAAGGACATTATAACATATTTCTTTCACTGGCCCCTCCGCAGCCCACAGGGTAGATGGTGCTCAGTGAGTGTATAATTTTCCACTATTCAGTTGGCAGTTTCATGCCCGATTTCCTGTCTACTATTCAAACTCCGCTCTAAAGATGGAAATACTAATGTTGTCACCATCTTTTCTAAGTAACACTCTAACGTTTGAGTGCTGTGCAAACAACTGTTCATTTATTTTCTGTCATAATTCCTGGGATACAGACAGGGAATTCCAGTGCTTAAGTTGAATATGCTCATAATGCCTTATTCTGAGCTCTCAGTTCTACAAACTTGTGTCTCATGTTTGTGAGAATACAGAAGATATTTTGTTAAATCACCACCTTCTGGACTTCACTCGTGGTTGTGTATAGTCAACAGATCTGCAGATTAGACCTAGAGCTTCTACTGGACAAACAGAAAATAAGCAACACACAGGAACCACTTGTGGAGAGCCTGGCAAGAGGACTTATTTGTCACTGTAGAAGTGCTCTGCAGCAGAGGTGAGAACAGCATCCAACTTCACAGCCTGGCAGTCTAGGGCATGAGCAGTAAAATGTTCCTCTCTCCTCATTCATTAGACACCTTCCAGTCTTCACAACAGATGAAGCAGCGGTCCTGCAGACAACAGGCTCCTTTATGCATGACACTGACTCAGCCCTAGGAGTGAGGAGACAGGAAAGGGAGCCAAGAAATGGGTGGATTTGTGCTCCACACAGGCAGGTGGGAGGAGTGACTGTGCTCTTCCTGTGCCTAATCCACAAGTGGGATTTTGCTGGAAAGGACTTAAATAACCCAAACAGCTCTTTCCTATCTCTCATGTACACATTTCAGTGTTTAAAAATCTGTGTTCTTTGTTTTCATATTGTAAAGACAAGGTAGGCATAGAAGAAATAAATTATATATTTCACACTAGCAGTAAATGTGTCTATTTAACTGTTTCCTCAGGGATTCAATGTTTTTTCCTTTCTCCCGGTATCTATAAATCAACATTTTCTACATTCATGTTATATACAGTCTGGTTCAGGCAAAGGTTGTGGTCTCTGATTTAGGTGACATTCTGTGGTCTAGATGAAGCATGAAGCCAGATTATAGGACTACAGACAGATCCTTCTGCCTGCAAAATCATAGTATCACAGAATGGTTTGTGTAGGGAGGGACCTTAAAGACCATATAATTTCAAACCCCTGCCATGGGCAGGGACACCTTTCACTATACCAAGTTTCTCAAAGCCTCATCCAACCTGACCTTGAATGTTTCTAGTGATGGGGCATCCATAACTTCTCGGGGAAACCTGTTCCACTGCCTCACAGTAAAGAATTTCTCCCTCATACCTAATCTAAATCTCTCCTCTTTTTGTTTTATAGCTATTACCCTTTGTCTTATCATGACATGCCCTTGTAAAAAGTCCCACTCCAGCTCTCTTGCAGGCTCCCTTTGATTACTGGAAGTCTGCACTAAAGTCTCCCCAGAGCCTTCTCTTCTCCAGGCTGAACAACCCCAGCCTCAGCCCCTTTTCATGGGAGAGATTCTCCAGCCCTCAGATCATTTTTGTGGCCATCCTCTGGGCTTGCTCCAGTAGGTCCACATCCTTCTTATGTTGGGGACCCCAGAGCTGGATGCAGTAGTCCAGGAAGTCTCACAAGTGCAAAGGAGATGGAGAGAATTACCTCCCTCAACCTGCTGGCCATGGTCCTTTTGATGCAGCCTTTTGATGATCCTTTCGATCATCTTGATACAGTTGACTTCTGGGCTGAGAGCACATATTGCCAGGTCATGTCAAGCTTCTTATCAACCAACAACCCTAAGTCCTTCTCCTCAGGGCGGCTCTTAATCCATTCTCTGACCAGTCCGTATTTGTGCTCGGATTGCTCTGCCCCAGGTTCAGGACCTTATATGTATGTAAATAAAATAGACTGTCAGAGAATACCTCTGTGTTCTGCCCTTGCCAGGTCACAGTAATATACTGTAGTCATCTGAAAGTGAAAATACAGACGGAATTTGGACAGGCTGGAGAGCCCCTGCCAAAGAAGCTCCACTGAGATCGTTCAGCAAACATCATGGTGACTGCCAGTCACTACCCATGGGAGAGACATCCTAGTGTCCTCTTGTTCACACTTTGCAAACACAGGGCACAAGTGTTTGCTGGAAGCACAGCATGAGGAATCATGAGCTCTGATGCCTCAATGAGAGCCTGGCTCTTTGTCTTAAATTGCCACCAGGGATAGATTTGAGCAGACACCAGCCTCTGGGCTGGGGTGTTGGGGCAGAGGTGGGCACTTTTCTTGCACTGCTCTGGCTACTGGGGCTGTAACCTCTGGCAGGTGAGGCGAAGGAGAGCTGAGGCCAAGAGCAACGTCAGCCTCTTCAGCAAGGCTCACCAGTGGCATCTGTTGGAGAAATTACATGCTACCCTTGAGGTGAATTAAACACACCTTTGTGCTTAAATATAAAAGAAAACTAAATGAACAATTGTCCAACCAGAATATGTGGTTCTACATGGAATCAAAGCTGAGTCATAAGCAGATCCCTTTATATGCATTTGCACCTGCACCAATTCCAAGACCAGTTGCATGGGGCACCTCAGTGTGACTGTGGATCCACTCCTCAGGTAGCTCTGCTGCCCAGAGTTAGACACTGAGCTCGGTTGTCCCTGAGCACTCCCATTCCAGGATGGCTGCAAGACAAAGCTGAGGCTGTTTCTTATCTCATCACCAAGGGAAATTTCACTTTTTTGGAAGAAGTCTCTTCTGTCTCTGGCATTTCTGCTTCCAGCCAGTTTAACCCCTTCTTGGCCTCCATTCCAGATCTTTTGTATATCAAAAATTACCACTGCTAAACAGTTATAATTAGAATTTTCCTTTTATATCTGTCACCAGTGGAAGCCAAACATTTTGGGGGACTGTCATGGGAACTTGAATTGCTGTGAGCAATCAGAGGGCAGCTTATCCAAAGACATGTGTTGGTGTTGGCACAGTGCCTTCACTTTTCTGGAGAGCTGTCTCCACACTGACTCAGCAAGTCATATGCTTTCTGTAGCGCAGGAGTGGGTTTTGGAAGTCTGCCACCACCTTTCTGACCACACCAAACTTGTTTAACTTATGAGATCAGTCTTGAGCCATATATCTACTGGAATTTGTCTGTTTGTTAAGAAAAGCAATAATTTGTTCCCATTTGTAAATTTTCCAACCCTGTGTTTCTGTCCTTTACCCTGTGATTTGTGTTTATTTTCCTCAGCTCCTGTTCTCTGCAGCATCTACCTGTCATCCTTCATCCATCAGGTTTTTCTTCCTATATTGCCATGTTCTTTTTGTGTATTTCTGCTTTTTTTTTCTACTTGTAGTTTAAGTCTTTTCAACTGTAAAGCAAAGCGGTAAGAGATGGATCTCTGAACTTTGCCTATTTAAGTAAAAAAAATAATATAAAAACATAGAGAAAGAAATGGGTAAAATGTAATATTGCAGCAATTCTGGTAGTGGAAAATCAATATTACTTGTTAAATATCAACACAGAGAGATATTGTTTCAAATTATCCATCTGCATTCAGTTGTAATTCAATTTTCTCAGGCCAGAAGGCTGATTCATATGTAAAGCTACTGGGCTGTGCTTTGGACAGCTTGTTTATGTAGTCCCATATTCATATCTTTTTAATCTAATCTGGACAGTTAAGCAGCCTCACACTTTGAAGCTGGTTTCATATTATGTCTATTACACCACCAAGCCTTATTTTTCCTTTCTTATGCACAATGAAGACATTGTTTTCTGCCACAGTTCCCTTTCACCAAATAAAGAAAAATGCTTTGGCTGCATAGAAATACGACCATGAAGAGAAATGTATTGCAGAAAAGAATTGAAGGAATGACTGGCAAAGGCACTCATTCTTCAATTCTTGACTTGTATCATCAAATCATAATGTATTATAAAAAGTTGAACATAGAGATAGGAAAATACAGTATTCAGGTAAATCTAGTAGTAGGAAATGTGTGTTTTCCCTTGAAGGAGTAAAATGTGTTTTAGTCACATAACTGTGTGCTTCATACTTCATCCAGTTCTTCACATCTTGCACAGTACAGTGAAGCTCTGATCTACATCAAAAGACATATTTATATACAACTGTTTCAGGCAAAATTTCCCATACCTAGACAGCAATCCAAGGATGCTCTCAGAGGATGATCCCTGTGATCATATATAGATCCAAGGAAAAAAGTAAAATGATTCTGAAACCAGAGAAGAACTGTCTGAAGAAAGCCATGAAGATAACCCCCAGCATTTTCAGGCTGTGGATTCTTTACGCATGAATTATCAATTCAGCATCTCCATTTCCCCCAAACTTCTGGTGACTTCTCCAATCCTAAGATGGCCTAATGGCCACTGAAATCAGCATAGAGGGGAATTCACTGGTGGTTTCCAACTACTGGTTACCTGTTGGCCTCTGTCTCCCACTAGATCTGCAGTGGCTGTAGTCTGAAGAAAGAGTCCCCACTGTGACTGCAGGTGCCAAGCCGGCTCCCAGACAGAATGGCATCCTGCCAGTAAGGTGGTAGACCTTTTGATTTCCTTTCATACGGGAGTGATTGAGGATGACATTGCACAGGGCGATCTCTTCAGCAGCAAAAGGAGTGCATAGCAACCCCAGAGCAACCTGATGTGAGGTTTGCTGAAGTCGCACAAACCCAGGCTGCAGGACCAGAGGGGTACCAGCACTTGCACAGAGAAGATGGAAATAGCTGTAAATGGTTCTGAAGATGCCATCCTTCTCACAGAATAGATACTGGTGTCACTGGCTATTTTTAATATTTTCTTACATGCCTGCCCAGTACTTTACAAGCTGATCAGCTAGTCTCTGCCTTATCCTATTATGTTGCCAAAGCCTTGCAGCTATCTTCCAGTCTGTTAAAGCTAAACCCAGATTGATTACATCTAGATGGCTGCCTTAGAGGGGAGAACGGCAAAACAATCCTTCTCTCTTACTGTACTTTGGCCTTCATTTAAGGTGTCTGCTAAGCCAACGGCTAATGATTCTGTGAAAGGGCTTGGTGCTTTCTTGGTGATTGAGCTTCTTTGCTAATTTGGTGCCTTTGTTTTGACTTGCATGGTCAACTTTTTATCTTTTCCTTGACAATCATGAGATTTTGAAGCCCAGAAAGACACATGTAATAGTATCTTACTTGGATATGTAAGTAAACTGGGGCATAGTCTTCTGTATGTTTGCAGAAATAAACTTGGGCATCCATAGTTTAGCATTTTAGTTTGGATCAGAACTAAAAAGCAAACTTTTCAGCACTTACAATGCTTTGGTTTGCATTTGGTGAGGCAGACATGGACTTCTCAAAGTACATTTTTTGATTTTAGATTAATGAAGTTTTTGCAAAACAGGAGGACATCTGATCTGTTCTGCTGGTGAGCATTCAGACCCTTGGGCCAGGGAGCTAGTGTGAAGACAAGAAAAAACAAAAGAGTGGATATCAGATCTTCAGCACCATTCAGCTCTACGTATCCACTCCCATTGTCTTATGCCACTTGCTACTGCTGCCTTCCAACACCTCAACCTCCATAGCTTCTAAATGGAGACTTAAAGTGAATTGTGAGCATGATGAGGGAGTGAACATGAACTAAGTTAACACTTAATGGATGTCTAGCTCTAGCAGGTGAATCATATAATCATTGAGTGGTTTGGTTTGGAAGTGATCTTAAAGATCAACTAGTTCCAACACCCCTGCCATAGCCAGAACACCTTCCACCCACCAGCTTGCTCGAAGCCCCATCCAGGCTGATCTTGAACACCACCAGGGATGTGGAGTCCACAACCTTTCTAGGCAACCTGCTCCAGTGCTTCACCACCCTCGCAGTAAAGAATTTCTTCCTCATTTCTAATCCTACCCTTTTCCAGCTTAAGGCCATTCCCCCTTGTCCTATCAGTACAAGTCCCCGTGAACAGCCCCTCTCCAGCCTTCTTGTAGGCCCTCTTTAGGTACTGGAAGGCACATATTTTTACTATTTGTATTATTTTTTAAAAAGCAACACAGAGGAAAAAAAAGAAAAGAAAGAAATTAAAAAGCATCAACAGAAGGGAAACAAAGAGAGGCAGAAGGTGCTGTTACTTTCCCTGCTCCATCTGCTGGGGCAGCCCTGAACTGCTTGTCCTGCTCACCCAGACAACTGTATTGCAGTAATCTTCTACCGGCTTGTTACCTAACCTTTCTCCAAATAATCATTTGGTAGCAGTTAGCTGCATCATTTTTGGAATCACATCTGAGATTTGATTTGTCCCTGTTCAGTGTTTTGAGCACCAGCAATTAGACGTTTAGGCATAATGGGATGTTTTGTTATCAAATGATATGCTGCAACTCCAGAGTTTAAAAAAAGAAAATATTGCTTCAAGAAAATGCTGTTTGCTGCACTGGGAGAGTGATAATAACTCCTCATAGTTTATTTTAGTGCCATTTCCTTTCCCTGCTTGGGTTGCCATCTCAGTTCTCTTTTGTCTCCACTTCCATAATTACTCTCTTTACAGTTTCTTTTCTGTGATACTTAGGAAAAAAATAACTTTCATAAATCTTAATATTTTCAATTGTTACCAGCAACCATAAATTTAATAGTTCCCTTTGCTGCAGTTTTAAGGAAACTTTTCATGCTGGAATGCAACATATTATTAAAATACTCTTGTTCAAATAAAGGATGGTATTTGTTAATGAGATTTAGTTTATACTGCTTGATATTAAAGGTTTCATGGAAAGGTTACTAAATTTTGAATTGAAATTCCTAAAGAACAAAGAAAATCCCAGGGAGAAAATGAACTGGTATGGTGTAAGCAAGCCAAGTTCATTATTTGATATATGTGCACATTCAGAGGATACTCTGAGATAAATATGGAAATATGAACTTGGTCATCAGAGGAAACATCTGCCCATACTATTATTTAAATGCTATGGGGCAATTGTACTCAAACAGGATGCAAATAAACCCAGTTCCCAAGCCTGTCCAACTTTATAGCCCATCAATGTGGATTATCCTAATGCAAATACAAGGCATTGTATATGCAGAGTGCTTCATCATGAAAAAATAAAAATGACAGGGTCAAATATATCACAAAGATACCAGATTACAAAAGAGTCATATCTCTACAATCTCCATACAATGTACAGAAAAATAAAATTAGAACAATAATTAATTTTTTAAAAAGAAATATGAGCACACTATTTCCCTGCAGCCAGATGACTCACAAATCCTGCAGAAGGCAGAGTGCTATATAGGCAAAATCTGCACTTTCAACAATCATGAAAGTTGCTAAAATAGAGCTGTATAGTGATACTGTAGTAGCATGAATTTAGTTTAGATTGTGTAGATCATTAAATGATTAAATTGATTGGCATTATTCTCTACAGCATTTAAATAGCATTTTACTCATATTCTTTTAGATACTTTATTATTATTTAGGTATAAAAGACTTCCACCCATTCCGCTGACCCAGGAAAACCAGAAAAGTGAATCCAAGTAGGAAAATGTTGGATTTATTTTTGGAATTACAGTCTCTCTGGGGAAGATACTGCATTTCTGGTATGATCACTTGGTAACAGCAGCTAATTTATGAAGGCAGGCTGAGCAATGGCATGCCATGGTTGGAGGTCAGGTCTGTTGTTGCTAGTGGCCATGGCAGACAGCGTTCTCTCCTCCCTGCCTGGAGCATCACTGATGCTTTCCTGTTTGTAGGCATATGGTAGTTGCATCAAAGTCAACACTGATGCTGCACAAGGACCTTCAGTTTCTGGACTGTCCCCACAGTGCAGCATCCTGTGTGAGGAAACCATCATTCCTCTCTAAAAATAGCTGTTTCTCATGGCTGGAGAAGAGTAAAGCCCTAATTTTTTTGAAGGCAACATTTGCAGTGACCCCAGAAAAGCCAGGTTTTCACCTTGTGCCTGAGGAACCTCAGCGGTCATACCCAGCATATCTCCATACCTCCATAAAAGTAATACTTGTATGTAAATACAAACAAAAATACATAGGCATGAAGAATAAATACCATTTTTTGTTTTATAGAAACAAGAAACAAATATTGACTTGCACAGTTCAGTAACTGCTGTAGAACACAACACACAAGTGCCACACAAAGAGGTCTACCAGCAGGTGGTGACATATAGTTATTTATTAGCTGTTTTCTGGCTGCAAAAGGTTCTGAGCTACAAGCAGCTATGCTGTGCAACTTCTTGTTTAGGCCTCCTTTCATATTGCTCCACCCTTCTGAGCTGTCTTTTACATGTTTCACGGCTGCAGAAATGTTTCATAGATGCAATTGCATCTCCTGGCTGTAGCGTGTCAGCCTGCTCCTGTCCTGTAAACTACAAGGCTGCCTTCCCACTGCTGAGCAAAATGCTTTATTTGTGTGGTTTCAGTGTTCTGTCTTGAGGAAAGGTATTAACCCAGTTCTTGCTACACATGCAAGAGAAGAAAAGTCAATCCTTTCTTTACATAGTGTACCTCTTACTTACTTCCAGTGAATAAACAGGTTTTATGGTTAGCTGTGTGGAAATTTGCGATTTACTGCCAAATGTAATCAGCAGCCTCTCCTAACTCTATCATGCCCTTTTGTGAACCAGTGCTCCTGAGTTATGAAACCACCAGTAACCCTGGAAAAAAGTGTTTTGCCTCAGCTTGGTCTATCTATTACCATCTATTTAAACACCATGTGTAGGTCATGACTAACGAAAGCCATACAGCTCCAATGCATTAGCTGAAGCTGGGATTTGGATGGTTTGTGAGTTGTCTCTGAGCAGCAGTACAGAGCAAGCCTGAAGGCTTCCCTTAGGCTTCAGGAATCAATGCTGGGCCTGTTTGCCTTATGGGAATAGTATTGGCTCCATGGAGACCACAAACAAACATACTTCACCATTTGAAGCAGAGGTGGTAGATATGAGTGCTCCTGGTAGCCTCTGCTGCCCACAGCCAGTGAGTGTATCTGGGTGAAAACTGCCTTGGTGCCCTTTGGGAGGAAGTGGTGTGATGTAACAAAAGTCCTGGCCTTGAGGATGTGAGCAGAACTGTATCTCTGCTGACCTTGTAGCCAGTGTGGGCAGCCAGGCTCTGGTGGAAACAGATGCTAAACACACTGTACTGGGTAAAACTGCCAGCATGTGGCTTTGCCGGCATCCCTGTGCTTTTGAGCTGCTCTTCTTGGACTGGTTCTACCTTAGTGTGCACTGGGGCTTAACCAAAAGGTCAAATGACAGTTGTTAAAAGGTTTTGCATTTTCTTACCACCGTCTTAATGCATTGCTGAGTTTTTAAGGGATGAACACCCACATTCAAACCTGCAGTGACAAGGACTTACACATTCAAAAACATGTGGTGCTTTATTCCTGATGCTGTCATTGGCCTGAAGTGTGTCTTGAGCCCAAGTCATGTCAGTTCTTTGCATTAATACTCTTCTTACCGTTTGCACTAGGAGACCTCTTCACGAAGCCAAGGTGAAACCAGCCAGCATGTTTTTTCTGACTGCATCCATAACCCCTATGGGTCACCCTCTTGGGCTGGGGCAAGAGAGCCAAGGTCACACAACGCACAACGTGCTGCAGAAAATGTGATATCTGTCAATCAGTGTCAGACCACATGGTGCCTTCAATCCCAGCTGTACAGATTGGTGGCAACTGCCTGAGCGTTGGCAGTGGGAAATGGGACACAGTGTCCAGCCAGATACTGCGTGTCTGTCTGAAACTGGTGCTGCTGAAAAATCAGGAAGGCCTAATGCTCACTGATATAAAAGAAAGGAGATTCACACTTATCATCTGCTGAATTTGGGGGAGTATCTGTGGCAGACAACACTTTATATCACAAGGATGTATGTCAGAGGCTGCAGCCTACTCTAGTACTGACTGGCTTTGGGGGCATCAGTTGACTTATTTAAGATTTTCCTGAGAGAAAAAGCAATTATTGAAGGTAGGCTGACAAGCAGCTTCTGTGCTTTGCCTATATCTGGTTATACTTTTAGTACCACTATATATGTAAAAAGCAAAAGGTGAAGGAAGGTGGGCATCTTTAGTTACTGTTTACTTTAGAGAAGTTGCTGTTGCTTTTTCCTGGCAGCAGGAAGCTGTTAAGAATGATATTATCATCACATTGCAGTAAAACAACCGAAAGAATGGAAGGAAAAGGCAAGTATGACTGACAGCTCTACCTAGTGCAACATGAGGTAGTGTGAGGAGCCACAGGCATCTGTTGCTGCCTAAACATTATTCCTGTGCTGGACACAAAACACAGGAATTTCCAGCTTTCTTGCTCAGTCTTCTCTGGATATAAAAAAGGCCAAGACCTACACATGCAAAAAGAATTAGACACAAATATAATAAAATTATTATGCTTGTTTAGGATGAGGAACTCATAGGATGAAGTCAAATATGATACCCAGATCTGAAATTTTCCATAACACAAACAAGCAGGAAATGGGAAAACAAGGTTTGGATAAAGTGATTATATAATAACAAGCTAAATTCAGATGATGAAACAGAAGGTTTTATAGGAAAATAAAAGAAACACCCGTGCTTAAATGAAAATAGAATAGGGGACTGGAAGTTGAGCTGACACAAAGAAGTGAAGGCAAACCTGTAAACAGGGTTTATTTCTTCAGTATAGCAACTTTAAAATTACCTCTAACGTAATGGCATGTGCAGTTACCCCCTGCCTCACCACCTGTCTTGGTTTGAAGTCAGGACAACATTCCCATCTGCCAGATTTGCATCTCAATACCTTCATGTAGTGTTCAATTTCAATAGCAAAAGGTCCAGATCTTTGCTGTTTTGTCACACAGATGTAGGGACACCGACAAAAGCAGGTACAAAAGTGAGCCTGAAGAAGTGACTAAATCCCTTCAGTTTCTCTCTTAGAAACATATTAGGCCTTGGATGACTAATGAAAGATCACTATACTTGAGCTGCCTCCTCAACAGTTTGGTGCCAGGTGCTAGGAGCAAGCCGAAGTTTGAACTCTCATCAGTCGACAACAGAAAGGGGAAAAGGTTTAATGGGAAAATAAAAGGTGATTAAAAAACCTCAAACCAGTATGGTTGTTCAATCCTGCTGTCTAATGTCTCATGCTGCATTACAGAAAGCATCCCTGAAAGTGTTCAAGGCCAGATTAGATGGGGCTTCGAGCAACCTGGTCAAGTGAAAGATATCCTTCCCCACAGCAGAGGGCTGGAAGTAGACAATCTTTACGGTCCCTTTCAAACCAAACTATTCTATGATTCATTCTAAGATTCTGTGGAAGTACATTCATGTTGTTAGAGGAAGTAAGTCCACCTCCGCAGCCATCCCTTTACCCAACAGCTGAACCCCGCCGTTCCCTCTTGAGTGGCACACCAGAGCCAGGGCAGTCCAGAAGAAGAAGGGAGGGGGAGCAAGCTGGCAGCTGAAGGACAGCAGGAACTGCAGCCACCAGTCTGGTCAGTAGCCATTTCATACATTGCTAAACTTGAACTATAAACTGCAGTTGGTAAATCTGAAGGATTGATCAAAACACACCTGACTGACCTTCAAATTATCAATTATTACAGCTGTTTGGTTACTTTGGAACCGCTACTGATATGTGACATCAGCTCAAGGGCAGGTCTGCAACTGTCTGCATCAGTCCAGTGAAGCTCTCTGCAGAAAGGTACCAGAACAGAGACAGAACAAGCTCTCTCCAGAAATGGTTAATCAGTAGCTTGCTAGGTTGACTCAGTGCCATCAGATAGAGTGGTGTACCCACTGTATATAAATCGTGATCTGTCTTCTGTGTCATTCTCAGTTACCTCTCCTGCCATACTGGTGATTACCAGTTTTCCACTTGGAAGTTTTTGGGCATCACCAGAAATGTTCCTGACATCCTGGATCTGGGGAACAGCGATAATACTCTGTTGTGCATTTTGGTTTCTTCTAGGGAGAAGGAGGAGGTAAGGAATCTATCTGTAAATGCATCTCAGTGTGCCTAGCCTTTACTTGTGTCAAATATATTGCATACATAACTAAAAGAAGTGTAGTCTTAAGACTGTCAGACGGACAGATACAGGAGAGCATCGACAATGCTGTAGTTTGGTCTGTTGAGAGATTTATGTTACAATAGAATTTTTGAGTATAAACTTTGTAATAATAATGTATCAATGCCTAGAGGTAGTTGTAGATACAAATCTATGCATAAACGAGGCAATTAAATTTGAATATGAATGTTCTTATTTCCTAAAGTAGTGGGCTGTTGTTTTACCTGCATTGTAATCACAGCTAATACCTGTTTATATTTAATTACAGTTTAATAGCTATTTAGAAACATTTTCATATTATTTCATATGTAGTAACACAGTCTAATACAGGTAATATTTATGTACCTTACTATGTCAAATACATATTCATTAAAAGCATTTATCCTACTGGCACATTTACATAAGGAACAAGTAATTTGCTTACTATTGTGCTTTTGTGTTTTTCAGCAGCCATTTTTTTTGTTTGATTTTAAAAAGTTCGATTAAAGAAAAGTTGAAAACAGTTAACTTCAGATAATAACTATTAATAATATGCTGGAAAAGTTTAAGTATTATATGAAAGTTATTTTAGCAGCCATGGCATCCTTACACAGGAAAGTAGTTTTCTGACTCAGAAAAAAAAATCATTTCAGCATATGCCCAAATATGTATCAGACAATATTAATGGGATGGATTATTCACTAATGTGACAATTGCATAATTATGCATGTTAGGGAATGGCAACAATTTTGCATTTAAACGGGTGAAAAATATACTCCTGATGTAAGGAAAAGAAAGATGACATAATCAAACTGTGTTTTATTATGTTAATTAATAACACAGGCTGTTAAAGTTGTTCTGTCTTACACAGCATAGGCCTCACAAGAGGCTTAGCTCTTGAAGGGTAGAAAATGTTTTGTCAATATACTATTTAGGTGTTTTGTTGTGGGTTTTTTTGTGGGGTTTTTTGGTGGTGGTTTGTTTGGGTTTCTGTTCATATTGTAAAAAGCCTAGCATCAGTATTTTACTTACTGGTAGTCCTGCAGAAGAGATCTTTGTACATACTTACAAATTCAGCTTTTGCTTGTGTTTTTTAGGAGAGAATGTGAGCCACCACTTGAAAATGGGTTCGTTCCATACCTGGGCTGTGCCTTGCAGTTTGGTGCCAACCCCCTGGAATTCCTCAGAGAAAAGCAGAAGAAGCATGGCCACATCTTCACTTGCCATGTAGCAGGGAAATACATTCATTTCCTGACTGACCCTTTTTCATATCATGCACTGATGCGCCAGGGAAAACACTTGGATTGGAAAAAGTTCCATTTTGCTACTTCTGCCAAGGTACCGCTGGTTTCAATATCTAACATGCAAAGTATCTGCTGGCAGGACAGATATACCCAGTTAATCCCTATAGCATAACTATGCCTTTGAAATAGAATTGGTTTCACATTTCTGTGCTTTTACTGTTTAAACGATTGTGGCCTTTTTCTTCCCTTTCCTTAATGGAAAGGAAATTTGCAGTGATTTGAGTTGTCCTAAGACTGTACATTATTTAGCAATGTAGTATCCCAAATTGCTAAAGCAGAAATACACTTAACATCATCCACAAAATGATAATACAGCTTGATGAAGCTGAAACCTTCTGGAGGTTCTTACTGCTTTGGAAGATTTGGTCTAAGTGCCTCAAAATGATGCACCACAATAGGAGCTCAGTCAAACTATTCTGGAAGTAAGCAAAAAGTCTCCTGTTGATGTCAATGGGAGTTGAATAAAAGCCTAGGTAACCATGTCCATTTATTTGTAAGCATCTATTTCAATCTATTTCACTGCTCTGGTTCACTGAGAAAGTATCAACTCTAGTATTAATAGCCCTTATTATGCTTCCCTCTAGTAAGCTATGAAGTTAAACTGTGGCTTTCATTTCTGTTAGACTTTGCCATCAAAGTTATGAGAAGCCTTCCTTATCATGCATACAATTTTTTTTTCTGACAGGCTTTTGGGCATCGTAGCATTGACCCAGCAGAGGGAAACACCACTGAAAATTTTCATCAGACATTCATTAGAACCCTTCAAGGCAATGCCCTAGATGCCCTCGTTGAAGCAATGATGGAAAACCTACAGTATGTCATGCTTCAGTCAAGAACACCTAAACTTCAGTCTAACACCTGGGTGACAGAAGGACTTTATACGTTCTGTTGCCAAGTGATGTTTGAGTCTGGCTTTTTAACCCTTTTTGGTAAAGAATTTAATTCAAGTAATGACAAAAACCTATCATCAAAGCAGGAAACTGAGAGAGTTCGTATCCTAAATGCCCTTGAACACTTCAAGGAATTCGATAGGATTTTTCCAGCCCTTGTGGCAGGACTGCCCATCCACCTCTTCAAGAGTGCCCACAGTGCACGTGAGAAGCTGGGAGAGGCACTGCTCCACAAGAACCTCCTGAAAAGGGACAACCTCTCTGAGCTTGTCACCCTCCGCATGTTCCTGAACGACACTCTGTCAACCTTCGATGACATGGAAAAAGCAAAGACCCATGTGGCAGTACTCTGGGCCTCTCAAGCCAACACCATTCCTGCCACTTTTTGGACCTTGTTCTATCTTCTTAAGTAAGTCCCGATACTCTTTGATCTTAAACAAGAAAAACACCTCATCAGTGTTAAAAAACTTAGTGATTGCAACAGAAGTGGCATGTTGCTCTGGCCTTGTACAGAAACCCCCTTCACTCCTCTGAGACCAAGTAGTGGTAGCACAGAGCAATTCTGTAGAAGCTATTTTTAAAAAACAACAACACTCCAGGGCAATGCTACACTTTGTCAAGAAAGCTTTGGACTAAATCTATTTGATATGACATTAAAAGTGCTACTTGCAGTCAGAACATTAATTGTATCGAAGGCTCCCAACATAACTGGACATTTTTAGACCATCTCACTAGAGCAGGAAAAATGAGGTTTAACTTCATTATTGTTCTCACAGATACTTAATAGAAAACAGTTTATACATTGATAGATCCTACTGAGGTTTCAGTGTAGACTGCAGCTGCTGAGCTTGGTACTCGTGAGATGAGTGCACAGCTCAGTTTATACTATTAAATGTCCATTTTACAGTGGGCCTTTGTGGAGTATAATCTACTTCAGCATGACTAACTCTGAAGTATGTGTCTGAATTGCTGATGCTTTTATTTAGAAACCTCAAATCTACCTGCCAATGCTAATACATGAGGTTCTGTAGTACTTTGCACTCCAAGAATGCATAGGCTTTAGGTTTTCTGGACTTGGAGACTTTTAACACCCTGATTATGCTTTCATCAAGACTCTATTGCACCCTGTATTATTGTCTAAATGTATTTCACCACAGCTCATATATTCCATGTCTGTAAGAAAGTCTAGACAGTGAAGGATACTATGTGGGCTTTTAGTATTAGGAAGATTCTTTTCAGCTAGACAGAATATTGCCACATCAGCCAGAATAAATTATGTTATAAAACTGATCCATAATCCTGTTCCTAAACTTTCTACCTGCAAGTGGGGCTGTTTCCTAATATGCAACTGACTGGTTTATTTCTTATTCTTAGCATTGCTTTTTAGAGACATTATTGCTTATTGCCTGAGCTGTGCACATCAGTTCTGTCCCACTGGTCACTGGAGACAAAATCAAATACTTGGGGTTCTTTTCCTTTTTTTTAAAGACTTTATAGCTCTGCTGAGACATGAAAAAGTGGAACTGCAGCATTTTTCTGCAAAATTTTCATTTTAGAAGGTTGTACTTTTCAGCTAACAAACCACTTTTTAGTCAGGAGTAAAGTTAATAGTCAAACCCCTTTTTAAAGCATTCTTGAGTGTAAAATTAGGTTATACCTTTGCTCTTTTGATCTTAGGAATCCAGAAGCAATGAGAGCTGCTGCCAAAGAAGTGCAAAGTGTTTTGGAAAGTGCCGAAGAGAGTATCAGCTTAGATGGCAAACGTATTTCCTTGAACAGAAAACAGCTGGACAATATGCCAATACTAGGTATGATTATTTTAGGCAGGAATACCAGAAATCATGCTACAATTTCCATAGTCTTCTATTTGTTACCATATAAATCCTTGCTATCGGATTACTATTGAATTAGTAAAGGAATAGTAGTAGAACAAGAAAATATGTTTATGTTCCTTAGCAATAGCCAGCACAATTAGGCTTCCCAATGTCCCAGATGGTACCAAGAGTATCAAAATTCACAAGAATAGCACGTTTTCACTGGTAATGGCATGTCTCAATACTCCTACATGGCTATGTAAGCTGTATTGGAGACCCATGGATAATTCAGAACAATATTTTATTTAGTTATGACTTTAGATCAAATTAAAAGGTGTTGCCAAATTTTATATCCCAATTCTTATGATGTGAAGTAATATTTCAATATACTATTGATTCTATTTCTTCTTACTAGTTTTCAAATTGTAAGCACTTTTTTCAGATGTTACAGAGAGTTTTGATAATATTGCCTTTTAACCACTGTTGCTTTAAAAAAAAGAAGTCAGCTTATATTGAAACAACCCCCCCACCCCAAATTACTTTTTTCTGAGTATGGGTTTCTATGCAGCACCTCTCAAAGTTTCAGAAAAAAATTATCACTGCACTTTCTTTTTCTTCTAATGTTTCCAGTTTTCACTGGTTCGTTCTTTATCTCAGAGTGACAATATGTCTCATTCTGTTGCATCAAATATAAGCACTTTTCTAGGGGAAAGCAGATTAGGTTCTGAGTGTTGTCTGCAGAAGGGATAGAAATGCTAAAAAGAAATGAGAAAGATACTTTCTTCGGCATTTAGAAAGCTATTATTAAAATATTCAGTGTTTGATAATGGGTATGAAATAGCTCAATATGGATGACCTCCCCCAAGGATGTGAACATACTATTTCCATGGTAATTGCTCCTTTTCCTCTCCCAACAGACAGCATCATCAAGGAGGCAATGAGGCTATCAAGTGCCTCCATGACTTTCCGAGTTGCCAAGGAGGATTTCACTTTGCACTTAGAGAACGATTTCTACAACATTCGGAAAGATGATATTGTAGCTCTTTATCCTCCACTGCTGCATTTTGATCCAGAAATCTATGCTGATCCCTTGGTAAGTATTTTTTAAAATGCATGAAACTTGGAGCCCTGGCAGAAGCTAATGGGCCTTTAAATAGAGCATTTATTTGGGCTCCCCACAGCTGGTTTTCTGTTGTAATGGGCCTTTAAATAGAGCATTTATTGGGGTTCCCCACAGCTGGTTTTCTGTTTACTCCAGCCAGTCTGTTCTTACACCCGGTGGTGTAGTGGTAGGCAAGGAAAAGAATAAAGTCAGTGCAAGCACTCTCTGCAAAACATGTTTTAGTGTAACCAAAAACTGTGCTGCCAGTCCCAGACAGCCCTCTGCTTCCCTTCCTCAGTGAGGGAAGACCCTATTATGGGGCGTGTTGAGGAAGGACAAGAATAAGGATAATATTTTCCCAAAGGCACAGAATGAGAACTCTCCTGGTTCTGCTGCATGAACAAGGATGCAGGTTATCATCCTGATACGCAGAGGTCAGGAAAGAAAAGGAGAGTTATCAGCAAAGAACCTGGGATCATGTCCCGTGTACCAGAATGTCTCAGGGGCTATCTTTTCCAAAACAGCACCTTGGGACCTGGTGCTACTGCACAATGCTTATCTCCAGAGGCTTCTCTTTCCCAGCCTGCATTTCGTGTATTAATGGCTTTACCTGGTCTTTGGAGGTACTCTAGTATCAAGTAACTCTTTGTGTGTTTAATTACAGACATTCAAATATGATCGCTTCCTGAATGAGAACGGAGAAGAAAAGACTGATTTCTACCGCAATGGTCGCAAGTTGAAGTATTACTACATGCCGTTTGGGACAGGCATAGCAAAATGCCCTGGCAGGTTATTTGCAGTGCATGAAATCAAACAATTTTTGACTTTGATGTTTTCATATTTTGAGATAGAGCTTGTGGACAACAATGTGGAATGTCCTTCTCTAGATCAATCCCGTGCAGGACTGGGTATTTTGCAACCATCTAATGATGTTGATTTCAGGTATAGACTGAAATGCTGATGAATGTATGTTTTATATTATACACATAGACTATGCACTATATAAATACACTCGATAACATATACTTTATATACTTTTTTTTATATATGCAAATGAAATGTTTCAAATCTTGTGAGAAAACCTGTATGAAGATGCCAATTCACCAGTCTGATAGAATATGTGTAGCAGTATAGCACCAGCATGCAATGGGTTTAGTGCACTGTGTTGATGCAAACATCTCCCTTTTTACTAACCATTTTGAAATGCAAGTTAATATTTTGAATTGCATGCGTACAGTAGTGGCCTTTTTTTTCTGTCAGCGAATACTTTCCCACACTTTAGTTAGAATTTAATCAGTTAACTCAAATTGTTGTCAAAATTGAACTACAGTTAAGACTTATTCTTTTTTATAATTGAAGGGGGGGGAGGTTCTCCTCACAGGTGAAATAAAGTTTTTGTTGTAAAAAAGGAAGATTCACAGTGGGGAGGGGAGAGTTTTCTGGGGAAGTACCTTTATGGTTTTATGAAAAACTAGAAAAAGATTTGAAGAAAACCTACAAAAATGTTCACGTTCAAGTGAAATGGCAAAACTTGTATTATATTCTTTGTAATACACTTATTTTCAGAAAGTTGTAACTGTATTAAAATAAATTATATTGGCTGAACCAAATGCATCCCTAGACTGTTTGTTGTTTTAACACCTTAACATTATCAAAGATTTATGCACTCATCCAAAGCCACCTAAATCAGTTTTAAACTAGACAGCTCAAACACCAATATGGAGATAAATCAATATCCATCATATATTCACCAATGGTTCTGGCTGGATTTTGCACCATTGCCTAAACTCCATATTTCCATAAGCCTCCTTAGGTCGTCCTAGTCTAATTCCATTAAAGTTATCATGGGTAGTATGCCCACAAATTTCATTTTTAATGGTGTCATATCCATAAGGGCAATTCAAGAAATCACAGAATCACAGAATTGGTCAGATTGGGTCCTGTCCTCCACAGTGGGTCATCAGGTTAAACGTCCCTACTCAAGCAGGGCACATAGCTCAGGATTGCATTCAGACAGTTCTTGAATATCTCCAGTGAGGGAGAATCCACAACCTCTCCAGGCAATCTGTTCCAGTGCTCAGTGACTCACACAGTAAGGAAGTTCTTCCTTGTATTCAGGTGAAACTTTCTGTGAACTAGTTTCTGCCCATTACCTTTTGTTATATTGGTTTGATCCACTGAGAAGAGCCTGGCTCTATTATCTTGCCCCCCTCACCTTCAGATACTGATATACATTAATGAGGTCCCCTCTCAGACCTCACTCCTCAAGACTGAACAGACCCAGTTCCCTCAGTCTTTCCTCAGAAGTGCTCCAGGATGATACAGTTGTTCAAGGGATAATATAATTTGCTCCTCTGTAACATCCCTGTCCTTCTCTGCTGCAAATGATAGACGGATGGATGTCACACAAGTCCATTTTTTAATGAAACATCTTCAGGCTGAAAGAGACAGCTTTCTTATCACCTGCTGATGAAAAGAACAAATGGACTTCAAACGCAGTTATCCGGGTTTTGTATGTTTCTAGGGACTTATGGTCTGACCTCTCTTCCTTGACTCAAAAGTAAGTCTCATCACAGAAGATGAGATACAGGGCTATTAGATATTTTCAAATTTCACATTCTGGCATGACATCCAGTCTAGTCGATAATTCCTAAACATGGAATTTTGGATTGAGTCCCAGAATTGCTTTAAATTATCTATTCATTTCTTTCTATCCACTGTGCTAAATATTCAAAGGTTAATAAAAATATTGTGCAGTGTGTTTGTTTATCACCTGCATGTTGTCTTTATCATTTTATTCAATCTTTTTTCATTTCCAAAGGAAAACACCAATTTGTTGCCATTTGTAATATGTATAATATTAAACCTATGCATAATGCAAGGGGTTTTGAATTATTACTTTGGTTCTCTTGGTAAGGGAAGTATCCAGTACAGCTTGTTTTCATACTTCTGTCAATGATATTTTGTACAACCTATATAAATTATAGCACATTCAATGCAAGGGAGGTCTGACTTGGAGAACGCATGCAAGCCTGACATTATCATCATCACATGCATCCTGGCACATGTTATTATGATTAGACTATCATTCCCCATTTCTTAAACAAATCCTGCTTAAAACAACAGGGTTTTAGGGTAGCAATGCTATGCAATGTTTTACACAAACTACACTTCCTTGATGAAAAGGAATTGCAATAGCAGATGAAAGATAAGATGACTGTTCAGCTAATTCCAGGTTTCCTGGAAAATTAAGCCTTCTTTTACTCCCTGTTGTCTCCTTCAAACTGACTGCTCCAGACTTTTCTGATTGGGATTTAATGTTTTCTTTCAGCTCACTTGTTCTATAAGAAATTGAAGTATGCAGTAGCTCATAGAGCTGATCTGACTTTCAGCTACCCAAGTGTGGGAAAATAACAGAAGATTGGCAAGGAGGATTGTGAACACACTCAAGTGGTTTGCAGCTGGGGCATCAAAAACCATCACACTAATCATTGTCTAGCTTTGTGTGTTGGACAAATCTGTGTTTAGACAACATAAGCCTGTGATAGACTTAGAGGCACCCTATTGGACATGCTTGAGATTTCTGCCCTTCTGTGAAAAAGATCAGTCATGGTGATAAACTACATCTTCCTGAACCCCCGATATACAGGTGAAAACAGCAGGTTTGGTGATCCTGTAGCACTCACCAAGCTCTATGGTACCTGCATCCCTGCTTCTGTGCCTCTTCCTGTGTGCTGCTTTGGGGATCCTCCCATTGGGAAGGTAACAAAACCAAATTTTCTTTGTATTTCATCCATGGTTTTGTGGTTGTTCCTGTGTCCTGCCTGAGCTGGCTCACACACCAATACTAACAGTAGAGAACTCAGGGGAAGGTAAAAAACCCACAGGATGCACCCCACAGACTAAAGTTGAGTTGTGAATGTTGTGGAGAGGCTACTGACTTAACTGAAGAATCATCATAAATTGGCAGAAACCAGCACTGACCCAGACAGGGTCCTACAAGGGTGGCTCAAGTGCTTCTGCCCAAACTCCTGCAGGACCATGGTCCTCACCACTCAGCCTGCCACCACTCTGTTGCTGGAGTAGCAGTTCTTCTTGGATGTCTGGGCCCACAGCCTGTGGATTGATATTCAGTGTATACAACCAAGGCAACCAGCTCTCTCTGCTCAGTTCTGGACTCATGTAACATGAGGAGTATACAGCATGTCTTTGGGGTCTCTGCAGAGCAATGACACTTTTTAAGGTTGACCTAGTGTTATGCAGCTGAAAAGATTCAGTATAAGCCCCTGAGTAGGCTTCTGCTTTGTGACAAAAGACATGCATATGAGCAGTTTGAACAGTTTGGATAGGGATTCTTTGTTTTTTTTAATATTGGGCTATATACAAGCATTTTGGTTTGCTCCCATGGCTGATAATTTTCTAACCTCAGTTAAACCCCTGTTGCTGGGGTCACATGGATGCAAGTGACGGGTGAAAAGAAAGAGTACAAAGTCTGTGGCACAATGCCTCAGCTAGTGTAATCAAATACTTAGCAATCGATAGTCATCTGCCTTGCCAGGGTCACAAGCACCACAAGGTTATAACAGGGCAATTCTCTTTGCTGCCTCTCCTAAAAGCAGAACTTTTGTTAAAAAAACGAGAACAAAAAAAAGTTATACCAAAGACCTTAAGAGCAATTAGAAAAATATTGAGCAGATCCAGGCTGGTGGGAAGCAGGGAATCTCTGCCATGGTCTGCGTGAGTATTTCGAATTACATACTTACTAGGTAAAACACATAAAGAGATATGGGCAGAAGAGGGGCAAAGACCTCAACCCCCTAACTATTAGGTTAGCTCAGGCATTCACTCCTTTCCTCACGGAATCTGTAGCCTGCTTAAAAACATGACAGATTCAACAGGATGATTTCATGACTCCATAACAGTGCCCTTATAGCTAAAGTGCTCTCTTAGCTGAGAAGAGATTCAATTTTCAAACATGGGATTGAAGTCCCTGAGGCAGAGGAGGGTACTGTGTCCAGTCTCTCCCACACCCCAAGGACAACTCTAACCTTGTTGTCGTCCTGTAAAGGGTAAGTAAGAGTGAGAGGTACCTCCTGAGGGATGCATAAGTATACATAGATAAGGCACACCAAGGAGTTTAAATGCTCAGATTGTTTTGGATCCAGATGAGCTCTGCACCAGATTAGTCAGGTGCCTTTGCCCTGTGATTTTGGGATTAGGAGCAAGACACAGCCATCTGAGTGAGAGCAGGGGTTTCATAATCCAGCAGAAGTTGGCATTTTGGCTGAGCAGATCAAATCTAGGCAGTGAAAACGTTTTACAGTTTTCAGGCTAAAAGAAATCCTTACTCATCATGGAGTTCTTGGAGGTGACATGATGACCTTACTAATCAAACCATGTCAGAAAATAGGACAATTTTACATTTCTGAAACCATGCTGGCCACAGCTGTTGTTCACTAGCTTGGATTCACATCCACAGAGAAACTACTCCAGATAAGCTTTTGCTGGATGTTAAGGGTCATGTAAAACTACCCTACGGAGAATCATCTGCCTCAAGCAAGCTGAATCAGCTCCTTTCCAGCAACATGAGCACGAGACACCAACAAACACTTGAAGTCAGTCATGGCAGGTTTGGAAGCAGGAGAATACACAACAAGGTTCTCAGTGCCTGGGACATGGCCCTTGTGAGCTGCAGCATGCTGGTGATTTTCTCAAGGTTAAGGTTCAGCCTGGAACTGCTTGACAGTATGAAGCTAAAACCATCCTAGCCAAATTTTTAAAGGAAGCGGCTGTCGCGGTATTGTGTGGGGACTTGAGGAGCTCTCAATAGCAGAGGGAGAGGACATCTTGGTCTATGGATCCTGATGGGCTGAGGGTCAAAATTGCATTCGAAGTGGTTCTTGATCAATACTACAGTACTTTTGGGTTCAAGCAGAAGCAGAACTGTAGGCATCTAGTAACAGCTGACACTGAGTTCAGACCACTCTTCAACTTGTCAACAGTGGTTTTGCACAAAGATCTTCAAGCCCTGCCTAAAGTTCTTCAATTGTTTTTGCATTTGACTGCAGAAATATCAGGATAATCTGCTATTCATATTATGAGGCCTTTCATGCAAGTTTCTGATGAAATAAAAGAGAAAGAAAAAAGAGGAAAAGTCAAGGAATTAATTTTCCGTAGGCATGAAACGAATTTTAGTGATAACTATAGCTTAGTTGATGACAGGGTGCTTCAAAGGTTATTCGTCATCTTGGTGCAAATGGATAGCTGTAGCAGCATAAATAGGTATTTGCCATTTATGAACTGCACAGAATGCTACAGCCTGAAGACAGGGCCAAGATCTTCTGATGGCCTTGCTCATTACAGGGACTTGGACTAGAATACCTGTAAAGGTCCCTTCCAACCCAAACTATTCTATGATTCTATGAACTGCTGCAATTTACACCACCAGGTACACACAGTTAAATAGCATACAGAGGAGGCCTGAGCATAATTATGCCTAGCTGCATACAGGAGGTTTGACAGTAAAAGTCGGCATTGCCTCCTAATAACCTTAGAATTAAATAATAAAAAGGTTACATATTATTAAATGGACTGCTATCAGTGTAAATACTCAGCTTGTTAACTGTTGTTGACTTTCATTTGTTTTCTGCCAAGACAGACAACTCTGTGGGTCACACTTCAAATCAAATGATCTTCAGTGGCCCATGTGTCATGAAATAAGAGAGGTCACTTCAGAACAATTCACTAAAGAGCCACAGATTTTTAAAATGAAAAGTTCATTTTACTTAATTCACTTATAAATAAGATCCTGCAGACCCGAGTTATATTTGTTTCATTAGATAGAAGGATCCCATAGAGATTTTGAAAGATTAAAACATCTTGGCTGACTGAATCACTCTGTTTTGAGAACTCTTCAGTGTGATGGGCCATGTAATTATTTCTCAGTAACATATGTGTAATATTTGATTAGAAGGGGATTAGATGTCTCACAGCCCCCAGTAACTACAGACTTGAAACATATAAATACCCACAGAAGGTTACTGAACACCATAGGCTGTAAAAAGTCAGGCTAGAGGTCACTTCACCCTGGCTATGGCAAGAGGTCCACTTTACTGAGGGGTATGGCAAGCACAATTGGAGCTTCCTTGGGATCTATGTAAAGCTCCTAAGTAATAGACTTGCTCTCAGAGGTACTCAACCTACAAGTGCTCAGCACATTTCAAGAAAACATTTGGTTTTCTGTCAAGTTCTGGAGGGCTTTGGGAGCCGCTGTCCTTGTGTCAGCTGCAGGCAAACACTCTGTGTGAAGAGCTTGCTGGCAGGAGCATAGCACCAGTCCTTGCCACCTCTGTGATGTGCCTGTGCCATGGCCAGTCTCACCTCTTGCCTGGCATGGAGAGAATTCAGTGCCAGTTCCCCTGTCTCACCTCATCCTGTGCTCCACATGTATGTCTGGACTCTAAAGGTAAACCAGAGCCTGCAAGGGAATTGCAGACAGATAGGAACATTTTGTGCCTACGAAAGCTCTGTCCCTCACCCCACGAGCTGTGATGGCTGGTTTGAGGCACAGGATGAGGAATGGAACCCTGGCCAAAGGGTTGCATCAGCAGGCAAGAGGGGGAACTGTGTCTTGCTGACCTGTAGTGACCTCAGCTCTGCTCCCTACTTTAATTATAATTGCTCCTTATGCTGAGGGACAGACTTCCTCTCTGCTTTATGCAACATTTCAGCTCGACTGCTTTGCCCATGTAAGCAAACCCTCAGGAAAGACAAATGGTAAAGGGGAGGCTTACTAAAAACACATCCTCCACATTGAACTGACTCATTTCATCGCTATTTTACTTCTTCCACGTAGGAACTTGGAACAAGGAATAATATCTTTATGAGGATTAAAAGGTATGCTAAAAACAGCAGGGGAAGCCATTAATGATGCAAGGAACAGTCAATTACATGAGTTCTGTTCACTGTGCCTCATATTCTTGGTACATGAGCTTTTTACATGTATTATTTAGATATAGCAAACCTGGCTAAACAGACCAAAACAACCGTTGTCCATTGAAGAGCTGTGTCTGGAGTTAAAAGAAATTCTGCTCTGTCTGTAAAGACTATAGTCAGAGAACTTTTCCTGAAATCTGATGATATGGTAAAGCATTAGGAATTCTGCAGAATCTGCAGAAACCACAGCCAGAGGCTAGGGGTGCTGGATACAGATGTACAGAGATACACCACACTGAAGGGTATCTGCAAATGGCTGGCATTAGGTTCCTAGTGGAGGCACTACAATGCCAGAAGGTAGTTGCCTGGCTGCATTTCAGAAGATCCCAGCTACCTGCTGGTACAGGCAAAGCAGGTAACTGGCAGGCTCCTGGCACAGGCAAAGCAGAGGTGAGGGCTGAAGAGTCAGCTCCATCTTGCCCCACACATGGTTTCTAAAGCTAAATGGTGGCACAGATTACATGCTTGTTCCCTGACCTTCCTGTTAAGAACATTTTTACTATTGCTATTTATTATTATTTCCACATAGATCAGGACTTGTTATAAGAATTACACAAACACAGAACGAGACCACTATGCTTCTCCCAAGGATGCCAAAATCTAGAGAAAAGACAAGCTGAAACCCATCCATCTAGAACAGGGCAAGGAAACAATGAGGCAGCACTGCCAGTATGTCACCTAGTGGTCTGGAGACCAACAGGTCAGTTAAGGTCACATTTATCATTAACACCAAAGCATCTGATCTAGTCAGATCTAAAACATGAGAACTAGACAGTTAATACGAGGTAACAGGTGAAGATTAAGCTATGAAACTCTTTGGAAGTGAAAAAGAATGGGTAGTTTATCTTCGGTACTATGAAGGATGCAGGACAAGGGAGCAAGGGAGGAGGGATGACAGCATAGCTGAATGCCCCTAGCATCAAAAATACAAATGGATGCAGTAAGAGAGGAGAGCACTGGAAAATTGCTACAGTGCAAGGAGGAAACACTTGGGTGAATATTTTGTTAGGAGAATTGCTAGGAAGACCTATATCTTAGCAGCAGTTACCCATAAGCCAAGACAGCATTTGAAGAGGAGTACCTCTGACAGTGACAGAGATTGCTGATGGGTGACCAAAGGTAAGGATGAGGTATTGATTTTAAGCCTTGACCCAACTAAAGACATTAGGAAGCAGTGTCACTTGGGTGAAGCAGGTATAAATTCAATTTGATGGGAAACTGGAACAGTACTTAAAACCAGACCTCCAGAATGAGATTTTAAATGTGAATTCAGCAAGCTAAGAAGCAAGAAAGGAACACACCAGGATCACCACTGAAGTAAGATTGCATTAGGTAACAAAAGAGCAAGGGCGAACAAAAGGTTAAGGGAAGGAGTGCCAGATAGAGTGACTCACAGGAGATACAACAGGATGGAGTCAGGGGATGAGAAGGAGAGCTCTCTAAGAACGTGGTTTAGCAGAAATCACGAACCTCAATTTCCAGAGTAGACCTCAGACAGACCCTATTCCAAACAGCTGCTCTGTAAATAAAATACAAGAGACTGAATCCACATGCATGCACTACGCAAATATTTGCCACCACTCTGATCAAAGTTATTAGGTGATAATGTTCAGCCTTGAAAACTGGCCTTGAACAGCATTTATTAAGGTGTTCCACTACTACAGCTATTGCTAAAGACAAGTACATCAAACTGTACCATCAATCAGCCTTGAACCTTTGTGCAGAGGACAATCAGTGAAACCATACAGAGTATAATGCATCTGGAACCTATTAAATAAAACACATGTGCAACTATCGCCAGCACCATAGAATCATTATTACAACCTATGTATTGTCAAAAACATGTTGATAAACAAGAGGTAACTAAGGAAATATAGATTTTTTTACTGCTTATCTGGGGAATAATCCTAACATTTTTGAGGCAGGTATTTTTCATAACTTGACAGCCTTTACTTCAAATTCCTAGCTTCAGTGTAATACAGACTGCTGTAATGAATATATGGTAAGAATACAAGAAAGAAAGGGGAAAAAATGGGCGCCACATATCTAGATGAAAATATTTTATAGTCCAAAAAATAAAATATTAAATTGTGCCACCAAAAACTACAGGAAAATACATTTGAAAATAAAGTTTAAAGTCCTGTTTTGAGAGTGACAGCCAAAATGAGAGTCAGCTCACGGGTTAAGAAACGTATCTGTAGGTGTACATACACGAAATAGGTTTCAAAACTCCTCCAATAGCCAGTAGGATATTGGACTCATTTGTCCCCACAGAGGTATCTAGAGACATTTGAAATGCCCAGTGACATCCCACATATCTCTAGACTCCCTTCATATAGACATACATCCCATAAGTCAAGTATCAGATCTGTTGACTTCATGATGTCTTCAGAGACTGAAAAGCTTCTGGGATCTGACTGTGGGACAGCAGCCTGATCAATCCCTCAACCTCCACTGAATACAAGGGGAGCTGGGCACCTGGCTCATACATAAATGCATACAGATAGATACCTACATTTAAGTGCCCTAATGTTTGAACTGAATCTCATTCTCAGAGTTTCGATTGCAAGCTTGGAATTCAGTTTTGGCCATCAG
>NW_008672104.1:0-24813 GCF_000695815.1 Acanthisitta chloris | reverse complement strand
AGGAACAATAGCTATCAATCATATAAATAGTCAACCTGCCCCAGAGACTTTTGCTCTTGATTACACTCTGAAGAGAGATCCTGGTTTAGGGATAGTATCATGTAATTTTTGCATAAGCCAAGATTGCACAGATCTGGAAAAACACTTTGGCCAACAACTTCTGTGGAAAAAAAATGCAAATTGTAGTCAATCAAAACAGTTATAGAGGTCTTGTATTTCCTGAGATGCTTGGATTGGAAATAAGAATATGAATTCTTTCTTTTCCTTGTATTCAAAATGACACATTTCCGGTTTTCTTCCCATTTAAAAAGATTTCATTTTAAAATTTCAAGCTAAAGGATTAAAAGATGGAAAGCATAGCACTTTATTTGATTTTTAATAACGCTGGCTGTCACAATGTTTTGGTTTGCTGAAAATTTTGATAGAATTGACTTAGGTCAGCTCTACTAAATGGCTATCATCCAATTTTTACTGGAATGAATTATTTTCATAGCTTCCCTAGTAACTAAAACTTCTGCTTTTCCATTTCAATCATAGAACTGTTAACTTTCTCGTACCATGCCCTCATATACTGAAATTTATGCAGACTGATATAGTATTTACTTTTGAAAACATTTGTCAGCTATTTCTTTGCAGTTCTTACACACTAAAAGTTCCCCAAGACACTTTTTACTGGTTTTCTTCCTGTCTTGTCAACATCAATAGGAATTTAATCTAAAACTTTCACCACAGGAAGAGAAATCAATGTGTATCACTCTTGAAAGTATCCTCTATAACTTTTACTATAAGGGCAGAAAGTAACTTTTTATATTTCTATTAACCTGAAATCACAGAAGAGATATATTGGAGCAGATTCCAAGAATGATTTTCTATCAATTGCTATATGTACAAATATGGATCCATTGAACTACAGAGATGTTCCTGTCTGCTGACATTAAATTTTGGTATGCAGCATGTCATGACTATCACCATCATAATGGCCAAATCAGTTGGCAAGGTGTATGTCACACAAACCCTTTACAGCAAACATTCAGGTGCAGTGCTGCATCTTTTTTTGTGTACTTTTAAATATAACAGTGAAGACCTGTCCAGATTCCCATCTCAAATCAAAGACACTGACTGCAATTTTATAATACTTCATTTGTTTTTTCTTTGTTTATTCTGATAAGCTTCTATATATTAACATTTGATGCTACATGACAATTTTATTAATTTACTTGCTCATATAGAGAGCAAAAGAAAACAGACTCTACTAACAGAAGGTAAAAAGAGCCTGTCTTGCTCAGCTCATAGGTGCAAGTCAAATCTATTTCCATTGTTACTTCCCCCTCTCAAACATCAGAAAGAAATTGCATTAATCATATCATTCAAAGAAATAATTTTAAAGAAACCAGAAAACAACTGGAGAGCTCTTCTGGGCAAGAATTACATGCTATTCTAAATGACAATCTCACTCATATGCAATAGAGAACTGAGTCAAATTTAAAAAATGTATTTTAAGGGCAAAGGTTATGTTTTAGTCTTTGAGGTCATTCCCTTTCTTCAGTCCTAGTCCATTCATTTGTGAAATAAGGTGAATGAAGTCACTGGTGACAATAGTCCCAACAGATCCACAAACCTTCATCTTTTCATTTGGCGTGTGCACGACCTGTGTCTGCTTTTCCTCAGCCAGGCGTTTCACAGAATCACAGAGCAGTCTGGGTTGGAAGGGACCTTGGAAAGTCACCTAGTCCAAACCACTCTCTGCAATAAGCAGAGACATCTTCAAGTACATCAAGCTGCTCAGAGCCCAGTCCAATCTGACCTTGAACGTTTCTAGGGATGGGGCATTCACCACTTCTCTGGGCATCCAGTTCCAGTGTCTCAATCATAAAAATTTTCTTCTTTATATCTAGTCTGAATCTTTCCTCTCCTAGTTTAAAATCATTATCCCTTGTCCTATGCCAACAGGGCCTGCTAAAAGGTCTATCCCCATCTTTCTTATAGGCCCCCTTTTAGTACTGAAAGGCTGCTATAAGGTCTCCCTGGAACATGCTCTTCTCCAGGCTGAATAACTCCAACTCTCTCAGACCATCTTCACAGGAGAGGTGCTCCAGCCATCTGATTACTTTTGTGGCCCTTCTCTGCACTCCTTGTTCCCCGTGCAAGGACCTCAGATCTGGACACAGTACTTCAGGTTAGGTCTCAGGAGAGCAGGGTAGAGGGGCAGAATCACCTTCTTTTGATGCAGCCCAGGATATGATTGGCTTTCTGGGCTGCAAGTACACATTGCTGGGTCACGTCCAGCCTCATATCCATGAGTATTCCCCAAGTCCTGCACCCAATCCCTTCATCCCCCAGCCTGTATTGACATCGAGGGTTGCCCTGACCCAGGTGCAAGACTCTGCACTTGGCCTTGTAGAACCTTCAGAGGACTGATGCAGTGCTCATAGGAAAATCATAGGCAGAATCAATCTTGCTGCTCAAGATTTTTTTGTTTGCCTTTTAACTTCCTTGTCTAAAAAATCCATCATCTCATAGAACAAGAATAAATTCCGGCTGACTTCTACAGTAATCCTGTCTGTTCTTTAGGGCACAAAGGAACCAGAAAAAAAAAAAAAAAGAGAAGAAATAATAGAAAAGGGAAGTTCTCCCAGAGCTAGGTTGCAATATCTGAAGATTTCGGCATGTCACGGGTTGACAGATCAGCAGCAATGATGGCTAAAAATCACATTACTGGGGTGGAACTAGAATGACAATACTGCCAGAGTGCCCTGATCTTAAGCTAAAGGTGATAATTGCCCACTTAGTCAGAAAAGACAAAAGAAATTCAAGGTCTTCGATATGAAAAACTTAACTTAGCTCTGGACAAAAAAAAAAAAAAAAAAAGGGAAGTGCAGAGCATCTAAAGAAGAATCCATTAGTAATGTTTGCATAAAAGGTGACAGTCTTCCATTACTGAGTTGAGGATGAGTTATTTTTCTTTGCTCTGCTTTAATACATGTCTTCCAAATAATTTCTTAAATATCTATAAAAATCTGGCTCTCAGAAAGAATGTGAATCCTTGGGATACAAACTATTATGATCAGCCACCCAGCAACTCATTTCTCAAGCACAACTGTTAGTTGCAGAAGACCAAATAAAATGGATGAGGTGCAACATAATAGATGAGATCCTGAGAGTACAGAATGAAAATTTGTTGTCAGAAGACTCCCTCAGTTTCAATGACAGATGTTTAAGGAGGCAGGAACAGGAAAAAAAAGGAATTACATTTATCAAAGATGGGCATCCACCTGCATGGGAAGTGCAGACTGTAAGCTCTGTGGATGCTATGATAGCTGGAATAAGAAGGCAGTGTCTTTTATTGTCGTATCTCTTGAAGATTTTCTACCAGAAATAACCTGATATGGATTATAATCTATTCCTCCATCAGAATGACAGGATAAAGACAAGACAAAAAAATCTCCCCCTATCATTTGCTATGACCAACTTGCATTGTGTTTGCAATCAACTGTTCCATGTGCTCCAAGCAGAAAGGAAAGCTGGGTTTTACTGATATTAGAAGTTCCTTCTTAATTGCTTAACTGACATGCAAGTCTGGACTTCAAATCTCCAATCCACTCAGGCTGCCTTCTAAAGCCTAACACTTTCCTTTTGCTAGAGAATACAAGTTATTGTCAGAATCTACACCCCTATTTCACAGAGGGAATTTAGACAAAATGCTTACCACATCCTCAACAAATCGTAATATAGTTCATTCTTGAAGATTAGTCTGATTTCACAAGACTTTGGCAGCTTTGGCAACTACTGCTAGGTCTCATCTATAAAATCCTAATTAAAATAAATTTTTCCTATCTGACAGTGTAGTAACAGATTTTGTTTTAACCTTCTTTTGCAGAAATTAAAATATCCGTATAACTATGGATAAGCTTTCTATAATAATGCAAATACACAAAAATTCGAGTTCTTCTGAATATATTACAAAAATTCCTATTATTGACTGTCACATGTTACTCTATAGATTGTTCATCATGTATCATGGAATCATAGAGTACCAAGGAATCATAGTAAAGCTTTGGTTGGAAGGGACCTTAAAGATCATCTGGTTTCAACCCCCCTGCCACGGACAGGGATACCTTGCACTAGACCAGGTTGCTCAGAGCTCCACCCAACGTGGCATTGAACACTCCCAGTGATGGGGCACCCACAACTGCTCTGGGCAACCTGTTCCAGTGCCTCACCACCCTCAAAGCTAAGAATCTTTTCTTAACACCTAATCTAGACCTACCCTCTTTCAGTTTGAATCCATTCCCCCTTGTGCTGTCACTATGTGCTTTAGTAAATAGTCTCTCCCCATCTTCCTTGCAGGCTCCCTTCAGGTACTGGAAGGCTGCAATTAGGTCACCCAAAGCCTTCTCTTCTCCAGGCTGAACAATCCCAATTCTCTCAGCCTTTCCTCATACAAGGGGTGCTGCATCCCTCTAATCATCTTGGTGGCAAGCCCACTAGCAAAATGTAGCTTTCTTCAGAAAAATACATCTCACTCCTGTAACAGCAATTAATAAAGCCTTAGTTACTGTGCTTGCACAAAGACAGCAGCACTATCTGAACTTGGATATGCCACTGTTCTAAGAAAATTCATAAAATTAAACACGTGTTTGTGGGTGGCCTTGACTATGAGTAAAGGCCATTTGGAAATCACTAACTCCAGGTCATCTCTACCTTCTCTGCTTGCGCAGTCGATTGGGTAATAACGCCCATACAGACAACTAAGGCAAACAGACCTTGCCAGGTTGACATGTTCTGATACTGCGATATCAGTTAAGGCACCAGGAGCTAGCATTTGCCCAGGTACTACAAGCTAGAACGGAAGAACCCAATAATGTAGTCATGAATCTAATTTTTCACAGTTTCAATGTTTTACTGCAGTAGGGACTGAAGATTGCTTGCAACTACAACCAGGCAGGAACTATTTTTAGGAACTGCAGATGCACTGAGGGACATGAAACCAGCCACAACAAACTTAGGATGTGAGTATTAAACCTAAAGATAAATATTCTTATGTGTGCCCACAGACAGGCCAGTAGCCACCAGGGAGTTACTCAGGAAGACAGACAGAACTTAAAGAGACTTTCTGTACACACATAAAATAACATCTAGACAAGTAAATTAGAAGTAAAAGCCTTTTTGCGGAAGAGGTCATTGCAGGTTAGAGAAGAAACGTGGAGAATCAAAGGTCTTCCAAAATCCTTTCAAGGTTCTAGTTTTCTCACAATTTTTTATTTTTTGACATCATGACCTACTCCACATTCCTATTATATGTGCAACCTACGCTTTCTTTTGTAATTTAGGCTATGACATACTAGTATAAACCCACAAAACCCAGACAGAACTGTATTCCAAAGACTGGGCTCTGCAACAACAGGAATACAAAAAGCACTAGCCAAGTAAACCTCATATACTATTGAGCCCTTTAGGTGGGGGAGTCTGTGTCAAAAAATACAACTCAGTGCTACATCCAAACTTTGACAGTGTTGGGATTTAAGACAGATGGGAAAAAAGTGAACCTGAATCCTCAGCAGAGAGCCTTTTAAGGTCTAATTGTCTCATATCTCTCAAGGAAACATTCAGTCCTTTCACACAGACCAAATCCTGGCTTACAATTTTTTGTGTGGTGACCAAGGTTGCCAAGCAGCTCCAACTGGGTCTAAGGTCTGTGTCTGCTTCCAGGAAATAAAATGTTCAGGAATGCTCCTTAGAAAATGAAACAAATGGTTAGACTATAAGAGCACAAGCAAGTAGTTTAGTGAAAAACATTTTAACAACCATTTGGTTATATCCATTTATGGTCCCTACTCTGCTTTCACTGATTCCTTGTAGACTACAGGATCCGGGGACTGCTACGGGAAGTAGCACCGTTTTAATAAAAATATGCAGAAATATAATTTTATAGTCAAAAGAGCTGAAAAAATACACATAACATAGCAAAACCAGTGAACCAATATTTAAAAGATTATGAATAAAATAATGGAAATTGGTATTCACACATATCGAGGTACTCATTCACGGACAAAAAGTGGCAGCACTATTCTGTATTTGGAGCCAAAGTCTTCTCTGCAGAAAATTTCTCAATTTCTTACAACAAGGACCTGCTTGCTGAGTGAAGAATTCAAGTGCAAATAGAAATAAATACCTTATCTATGTTCTACTCTATAAACTGCAAGCTTTCTAAAAAACACAACACTTATATTTTCACATTCAGGGTGAGATTTTTGTTTGCAAAATCTAATTTAAAATGGATTAACTAAATTGTCATGAAAGAGCATAAGGACATTTACGCTGTGAACATCTGATTAATGATGATTTAATATAACTTGATTAGGAAGAGTTGCAGGATAAACAGAAATGAACTCTATTCACTGAAATGGAACATCTGTCCACGGTTTGCACAATGCAGGCACTAAAGTTCTGAGGTTTTCATTGGTCGGAAACACTGTAAACAGCTATTGCCATAAAAAAAGTTCATTAAAATTTAATTTGGAAATCAGAAAATTTATTTTGCCCCCAAAGTGCAATTTTTTGGTAGTGTTAAGGTTAGAGGTAGTAAACACTATGAATTCTGTTGTGGGGTTTTTATTTGCTACAATAGACAACCAAAATTTTTATATTAGCATCTAAGACTTCCATAAATAAATACCAACTTCACAGCCCTGCATAAGTAATTCCTTCTATTCAACTTTCAGCTAAAAACATCATGTAGGAAAAATGACTCATGCTTATTCCCATATGGGAATTCATTAGTATTTACATAGTCTGAGATCTCACCAAATTAATTTATACTGAAGTAGGTTTATAAATGTAAAAGAGTAGCTCCTCCAGAATAATTCCCTAAAGGATTTTTTTAAAATTCCACAGTTAAGAATGTCTCTCTTGGTTTATCTTAATGCAGTGTGGAATAACACATCTACCTTCTCATACTCCTGGAAAAAAGCTAAAACACACAGCTTATAGATCACATATTTAACTCAAGAGCACATAGCTCCCAGTGAACAGAAAAATTGCAAGAAGGCGAGTTCTACAATCTGAGTTCTCCAATGTTCAGCAGATTATTTTTGGAATGTCTGTAATACTGAAGAATTACAGTGTTGTATGTTACATCTCCAGCCCTTTAAACAGGAAACATACATCAGAATTTATTAATTCTGACTGGGCAAAGGCAAAGTAAACTGTTTTTAAAAACTAAGCCATATTATTTTACTTTGTGTCAGTGGCAATCCTAAATAGATTTAATTTACATAAATCTTACAGAAAGCCAGCATGACAATTGGAATTAAACAAAAACATAAGAGATAGAGAAGTTGATTTTCAAGGTTGGTTCATTCCATTAGTTCAACTTCACTTTGAAAACACCTGAACTGAGTTTCCACCTTCGTACAAGCTTCCAATTTGTGTTGTGCTGTTCTCTACCAAAGTCCTATGATAATTTTTCCCCCTGTGAAGTAACTGCCTACATTAAATCACTTCATCTCTGTTTTGTTCCTGATAACTTACCTGTTTTGAGCTCTTTTAAGACATTTAATTTTGCATTTCTATTGATGCCTTGGTCCTATCTCTAAAGTCCTTGAACAGCAGGACCAGCACTATAAATGGTATCAAACTCACCAGTAAAAAACACAGGGATTAAAATCATCCCAGTCACAGAGTCAGTTCTGTAAACCTCAAAGGAGCATAAATAGTTCTGCTGTATTGTTTTCCTACTGTTATCCAACTCCATTCCAGGGCAAGGGCTTTCCAGGCTTAGCATCTTTCACAGCTGGTTCCAGACTTGTAAACTGACATTTGGCTGTACAAAGGATGTAAGTGACCCAATTGCCACAGTCCAGTAAGTGTTCATCACAGTTGTTGCCTACAGTTGTTTATCATTGCACTAATCTTTGGGTTTTCAAAATCTGTTTTCAAATAATTGATAACAGCTAAATAGTACCAGTCCCACTTTTAATCTCTTGAGGAACCAAATCCATCTATATTCATCCTATAGAAACACCACAAACAAGGGGAAGGTGCATCTCTGTTCTCCCTGCACAGAATCACACCATTTAAAGACCATGGGAGCTGTAACTTAATGTAAGCAACTAAGCAGGGAGCTAGCAAATAGCACCTCTGAGCACTTACATGACCTCCTTGCTTCATTTAATATTGGACAAATTTTCACCAAAGAGTGAGAACAGCATGAGGTAATGTTAATATATGCTAATTGTACAAGTGTGCCCAGTAGTCTAATTAAAGCAGGATGATTACAAATATTTTAATGTGCTGCTGGTGAAAAAAACCCAAAAAACCCTAACACTAACAAAGCTGATTGTACTTATCCAGAATAAATGATTACAGAGATTTTTCTTAAAATAAAACATTCAGGTTTTGATCATTTGGCTCGTGTGATAAAGGAATTCTAGGAAAGACAAGCAGAGGTAAAGCCTGAGCCTTTCATAAGCTGCCTACAAGAGGAAGCATAGGATTATTACCTGTGTTTCATGGAAGCTAAGAGGAACTCCCAAACTCAGAAGCCTTACTGTGAAGGAAAGATAATCACCCTCTATACCAAACCAAGCTCTTTCTCCCTTGTAGCCAGTCTTAACATAGGTCTGTGCTCAAGGAATCATCTTGTGCCAAAAATTCAAAGATGTTAGCTGCAGGAGTGAGAATTAATGTTAATAAAAGGTATAACATAAAATTATAAGATGGAAAATTCTACAGGTTTTCAAGTCCTGAGAAGCAGTGAAACATCAGCATTGATGTATTTTCTTAGTGCTGAACAAAATAATGCCTACTACTGGGACTCCCTGTTACTCTCAGCTACTACTGAACACTAAAATCTCCCAGCTATTTGAAACAGAGATTGTGATAATAGGCAGCTGTGGGTTTTGGCGTAAGAGAGGAAAAGAAACTATTAATAATGTAACTTCACCTATGATCTGAACTGAAATATGCCCAAACCACAGACTGCCCAAGACTGATACCACAATACTGACTTTGGCCCCACATTTATATAGAAAATTGTTAATATATAAAATACATGCATAGTACATGCCCATTCCTTGTGTTTAGGCTTAAATATCTGGTACACAACACAACCACCATGTCATCACAACATAAATTAGGAATAAAGCAAGAAGTCTTGGTTGTGGTCTTTTCAACTTAAAACTTTAATTACTTAACGCATGAAATGAATTATCATGAAAATCATGCAAATATTCAGACTGCAAAACAGAATACTTCAAATACAATTGCATGTTTAAAGCTTACTCAGTCAAATATCTACTTTGAGGTAAAAATGAGATCAAATCAAATATACTGAGCAATTATAACCTTAACATAAATATTGATATTTTCAGAACAAAATAATCGGTGAAAACAGCATTTATAACACATATATGGGTACAAGAGATACAGCCCATTCACCCTCCTTCAGAGTGCGATACACTCATCTGATATAAATCCACAAATACTATAAAACTGCATACTACTAAAGCACAGCAGCCAGTTTGTCCCCAACATAAGATTCTTACCGGCTTACTGCAGTGTTGGGGCAAGTTATTTGAAAAAATATATAATTTCAAAGATTAAGGAGTTTAATTACACAGCTCCCAAACAAGCACAGTGAAAGCTGCGCCACCAAATCCCCAATAAATACTACAAAATGCCTTTGGCCAAAATTCCAAATACAAAGACCTGAAACTCAGGTCAAAATACACGACCAATTGGCATGTTTATGGTGTCAGATGCATGCACAAAAGTAGACAAGTTCTGCGTTTGTGCACCTTGGTGTATTTTTGCTTGGGGTTATTTAAGTAACTGTTTGCGTAAAGAACCATGTAGCTCCACAGGGTTCAACTGCATATTCAGATTCGAAGTGACCACAGGCCTCCTCTCATGAAACCTAAACCACATGATTTCCCCAGATGACTGTGGTCTCTGACATTTCTCTAACTTCAAGAAGACAAAAATTCGTATTTATTTTCATCACAACAACTAGAACACAAACAATAACAACCTATTATAGTCTGCAATAGCTGAGGTTTGCATCTCCTGAACTGATTCACTCATACAGGCTACAACACAAGGAAAATGACATAAAAACTAGAATGTAAATATTATACTGCACCATGAAACACTACAAATAGAATATACAAAAATTATATTAGGGCATTTATTATCTGTAAACCTATTAAACAGAACACCTTAATATTAATATAGTTTGTAAGGTAAACATAACCTACAGGCTAAGTTTTCAAATGGCTGTTTGTCAATGCAGCATAGAACATTTCCATAGTGCAAATCTTAACAACTGTATGAAAGATACTGACCCCTTCAGAAAAATGCTTATCCCCCCACCCCCCTCAAAATAATGAGTCATAAAGTCCTATCTCATTTCACATTTAGTACATGTGGTTTGAAACATACTAACAAAGGGAAGCTTAAAGGCTGAATAATGTTGACAAACAAATTAAAAAGTTAGATATGTTAGAGCTGGAAGACATGAAATTCAAAAATCTGATCTGGAAAGGACAGAATAAAAAAAACACTGATATTCCCTTTCTTTGATTTGTTGGAAATATACTGTATGACAATACCGAAGGCTCCCCATATTGTACAAGTGTAAGATTACTTTAGTTGCTGAAGAATCACAGTGTTAAGTATATCTGCTTCTTGTAGTGTGAGGCTTTCATCTGTTAGCTCTTTATTTGGAAAGGTAGTCACAAGAACAAAATCGGTTGTTGCAAAAGCTGGACGAGACTGGATGATGAAATCTCGAATGTGCTTAATCCTGTGAAAAAGATATGGACATGAAAACTGTGGGATTCCATTTTGACATACATTTCTGAACATTAAGGTGATCAGAGAACACAAAGTCACCTAACAGACTAAACCACTAAGTCCTATTGATTTCACATTTCCATTTGATCCAGATGACTAATGATTGTAGCCTAGAATTTTTTGATTCTTGCATAAAACCCCCTGAAAAATTAAAAGGAATGTTCCTTATTTTCTCAAATAACAGTAACAAAACCTTTAATATGGAATTATATTGTAAACTGATACCTAACACAGGATGTCAAGCAATTTCAACACCACTGTCAAAAATTTCACTTATTAATATATTCCAGAAAGTTGAAATTATTAATGGAAGGAGGAATCTCAAAGTATATGGTCAGAGAAGAGAAAGTGGAGGGGAATTATTAATGCACTTCAATGACAAGAGGTTTACCTCTACTTTCACTTAGCACTGAGCTTTCAAACAATAGTTAGTAAAACAATTACAACAACAGTAAAACAGGAATAATTTAATAAGAGATGGATGAAAAAAACCCAGTATTTTAGAGATAAAACCCTGAAACTTGAGATTTCTCTCCTAAGACACAAAGCTGAGAATAAATCTTTGAAGATCTATTGTTACCAATAAGTAGGCAGATTTACTACAGCCAAACAAGCAGGGACTTCAGCTTTCTATCACTCTTCAAGGCCTATGACATAATCGATGTACTTTAGTAGCTGATTTTGATCATGCATATGGCAAAGATTACCAAAAGATTCGCAGACAAGGGAAAGTTAATGATGGTTAAAATAAGCTCCTGGCAACACCCCTGTTGCTGGGAGGTTTACCACTTCTACCCTTTTATGCAGACAGAAGAACACACAACACTGCTAGAGAGGATCCCAGTCAGCCCTACAGTTTGTACAAGTCGGTTCTCCAGCACTCTGAGGAAAGGATCTGGGTCTGTACTGTAGTCTGCTAAACCATGAAAAATTACTGCTGTACCTTTCTCTCTACTGGCATCCCAGATAAAATTCCCTCATTGTAGTCTGTGTATCATCAGGTGAAGCAAAATACACAGTCCTTATTCTGAGCCAGGAGAAAACCCAAGAAAACAGGTGAACTCTCCATGTAACAGTTATTAGCAAGGAATTGGGTACACACTAAGACCACCTCCAAGTCAGGATTCGAGCTCAGTTTCAGCTGTGTTCTAACACAGTGCAGATTTCACATCAGGGCTGGCATGAACACTACTTAAGTGTGGGTGGAACTACTAACCAAATCTGCCCTCTGCCCGAAATTCCCTCAGCCTCGCAGCGACAAGCAGAGCTTTGCAGAACCTTGCACTAACACAACCTCTTAGGCAAATAAATGGGGTTGGCCAACACCATTTGTGGCACTGCCCCAACAATGTCAACAAAACTGGTGGCAAGCTCTAATCAGCAACGCTACTAACAGATCTAAAAGACCCATCAAGTTCACACACTGCCAGTTTTTAGGACGTGACTATCCAAACCAAAACAAAGGTTCGATCTCAGTATTCTGTCCACCCACAAGCCAGAACAGCAAATCAGCATGTTATGCCTCTATACCCTTCTGCATATGGGCTGCAGCCTACACTTCTAACCCATGTCATGTTTAGTGCAGTCTTGAGAACAAGGTAGAAAGCTGGAGCTCTTGATTATGGGCCACAGAATTTCTCTGCCTGTAGTATGGACTATAATCCAATTGAAATTATGCTCAACACTTTCCAGTGTTTTCTGAGTCATCCATCTGCTCTCCCAAGAAGGGCCCAGGGCTGGTATGACTACACAGTGGGGCTACACAGACTTCAGTTGACCTGAGAACAGTTATGGCTTGTACTGTATCCTTAAAAAAACCCAAGAAAAGTCCCAGGACATAATTGGTTGTAACAGTTTGTGACTTTGCAGTTACCAAATATTTTGTGTTTCCAAGTACGTAACTTAGCTTTGACAGTCAATTTATCAGTACATCCATGTTATGAAAATGACACAGAGCTATGCATTTCAGCAAAGCTGTATTTCCCCCCTTTTCCATGTCTTGCTGATACTTATTAATGACAAAACACAAACCTATTGAAAAAGTAATGGTTACCTGCATTGATGCAGAATGAATTTACCTGTGCGTTTGATTAAATCTCTGTATTAATCGGCTTCCATCTGCTAATCTGATTTGAATTTTAGTTGCTGGCACGGAATCATCGATCAGAACGGGTGCATTAAGAATGGATTTATGCTCCTCCTCTGGGGAAGAAGGTGTGCTGACTATTTCAGGTGTAAGGCTAAAGGATAGAAAAAAAAAGCCCAAAACAACAAATCAGTTGTTATTAATGGAATTAAACCAGAACTGAATGTTTCAGTTGTCTTTTTCATTGACAAACTACCACATATAGCTAGTACAAATGAGCAGCGAAAATCCTCTAAGTTATCTGGACTAAGCATAAACATAGCTTTTCAAATGGAGACACAAATAATGCCTTTGTAGTTTGTTGTTAATGACTGCAATACTTCACCTTTATTTTTCTTGTAACTGATATCTTTACATTTGCATGATTTTAAACAGGTAATCAAGTATGACTAGAAATATATTTGTTTATGCTTACAGAGCATGAAATAAGAGATGCCTTTGATACTAAGATTCACATATCATACCTCCTAAACTATATTAAAAATTAACTGTGCATCATGATAACGCACTGGGCTGACCAGTTGCCTTCAGGAGCATTACTTTGTGATTCTGGCCATCCCCCACCCTTTTAGAGTACAAGTGACATTAACAGGTAATTGATAATTACCACAGAGTAAGTGTGAAATTTTTAACACTTCTATAGGAAGAATATAACTCTGACTGCAGATAACCATTTGGCTGCTCCTTTCATTGCTTGTATACCTGAGACGTCAGCAGCTAGCAGTACAAACAAAAATGCCACACAACAGGTGTGCACATATTCTCATACACAGAACCTCCTCTCTTCCCCACCTATTTTCTTGAATAATCTGGATGCATGCTAAAATGACGTTATCATATACAATTGTTCCCTATTTCACCTCTACCAGAGCTTACCCCTTTCTCAGCTTTACTGAGCACATTTCATCTAAAAAGATGGAATGTAGATAAGAAACAGCAAAGAATCACTTATTTAATTAATTACTTGCAGAAGCACACCAGAAAAAGATGGAATGTAGATAAGAAACAGTAAAGAATCACTTATTGAATTAATTACTTGCAGAAGCACACCAAAAATACCTTTTTTTGGCAATCAAATATATTACATGAATAAAAGCAATCACAAACAGAAACCTAGAATTATTTACAATTCAACAGCTAATATCGAGTCAGCTATAAAAGATGCTTTAAAGCCTGTAATTTTTATGTGAAAAAGCTGATGATCAGCAGAGTTGATGTCACACTCCTGTTTACTCTTACTGACCAATTTAAAGTGAGCTGAGGTTATGCATCTTTGGACAAAGTAGTCTTAAATTTTCAGTCACAGGAATGAAACAGCAAATGAACACAGAGCACAGAACAGAAAACCTAGTTTGTGTTACCTTCCAAGTTTCTGCCCTTCGCCACTGAAAGCTTTGAATCGCAGTCTGGGCTTCACATATTCCTGTTCTTGGTGATCTTCCATATCCAAATTCACCTGGCCACCGTGAACAAGTCGCTGCAGTTCCACAGGAATTTCCCTTAAGTACAACAAAATATTTTCCCAATTACATTCTGAACTGTAAAATGAAATTACACGCAAAGTGCACACACAGTACGAGTTGATATATTAGTATGTTTACTTTAAAAGTCTTAGACATTCAATTATTTTATGGATTGATTTCAGCATAAAGAAAAAACAATATAGTCAGTGAGCTGACAGTCAAACCCAAGAACACACAGACAGTCCAAGCCTAGCACAAGCTAACAAAACAGGTGAATCTAAAAGCTGCTGTAACAAGTAACATTCAGAGTTAAAACTACCAGAGGAACCAAAGTATTCCAAATTTGTAAATGCTCCATGCATCTGATGACAAATACAGAATATATTTCATGGGCGCAGGCAGGGAAGAAGCCTAGAGCTTTTAAAAATTATAAACATGTGCAGAGAGCATTTTTCTTCACTTCACTTGAAAGGCATACCTCAAAAAAGTTGACATTTTAACTTACCCTCTTTTAACAGACTCAAGAAACTGAGCATTTGTTGGGTCTGAATAGGATCTCAACTCGCCATCATCTAAGCTGAAGCCATTCCTCCACAGTTTCAGCAAAATTTGAACCTATGGCACAAAACCAGTGAAATAAAAAAAGAAGTGAAGACAGACAAACAAGGCAGTACAATTTCATACAGATGAATTATACAAGTTTTGATCTATACTTAACAGATTTTGTACCACACCACAGACAAGAATGCAAAGGACAAAGTAAGAACAGAGCACAGCACTGTAACTGTCACTGTTAGATTTTTTTTTTTTTTTTTAAAAAAAAAGCAAATAACAGTTACAGACTACTATCTACTTCCAGACAACTTTTACACCTGGGGAAAAAGAATCTCTTATTCAGCTATCCACAGCAACTGCCTAGTGATCTTCACAGTGTTCCAATTATATGCAAAAGGAGTAAACATTTTTGTTGATATATTAGGAAATAAACCCATAGAAATATAAATTACTCCTGATTCATCAGATACAGTGAAAACTCCTCTTTCCTCAAATTACATGCTGAGCCCCAATGAAGTTGATGCCAGCTCCATTCAGTTCAAATGCTGAGAATCCTGGAAATCTTTATTCCCTTCTTACTCTGCTACATGAAAGGTCCAGCCAGAGCCTTTCAGCTTCAGAGCCTGCACCTCTCTTCCATGCAACTTGCCAGCATAACTAGGCTTCCCCAGCTGGTAAAACTGGCCTTCCCTAGGAAAACTATTCCTGCTCCCAGTTATGGTAAGCCCAGTGCAACAGGTTTCTGGCTGAGTACAGCTGGCTATTAGCTGGAGAGTAGAAGGATGACTTAAGAGGGTAGAAGGTAGCAGCTCCTGGTGTGACATGACACGAACCACTTCCTCTGGCCTTCCTCATTCCTTGTTTTTGTTTTATGGACAAGCTTAACATTGGCTGCAGCCATTAAAAAAAAAAAAGGCAAAGCGCAGAGAATATTGTTGTTTGCCAGCTTCTCCCTCACATCCTGCTTTTCAAGTGACAGGAAGGAAAGGCCAGACAATTTTCAAAAGGCCTCTAACATGCTGCTTCACCTTTCCTAGAACGCATCCATGCCCTCCAGTTTGAGATTGGCTGGGTTGCAAGCCATTAAAAGAATCAGCCCATGCCCTCCAGTTTGAGATTGGCTGGTTTGCAAGCCATTAAAAGAATCAGTTCTGAGAAGGATTAAAATGTTCACATAGCTAAGGGAATGCAAAACAACACCTGGAGGAAAGCAACTGAAAGGAAGGTCTGCTAAGAATTTCTAAGTAATTTACAACTGAAAATTCCCTAATGAAGGCTTTAGGGGTATTCAATGAACATCTGTTCTTTTTGGATACTAACAATTCCTACTTAACATGTATCTAGTATTTAGATATTACCTTTTTCCCCATAAACATAGTTACAGTAACACTGGCATCTCAAGCTGTAAACATGATTAAGCAGGCATCTGTTGGAGGCTCTGATTCCTACTATTCAGGATTTTACTTACATCTTGATTTTCTCCATATATGTATTCAGAATGCTTTTGTGATGAGTCACCCAATCTATATCCACCACCAGAAAATGACTGAAAAAAAAACCCAACATAGAAAAGCTTATTGAAATAATCTGAAACAGTTTATTAAAATTCTTACCTAGGTGCAAAGCAAAAAAAAAAAGCATCCACAAGCTTGCTTCTGTGATAAAAAGCAAATACACTGTTCTAACATGTATTTTCCAAGTGGAAAATTATACCTAGCAACCATAACTGGGCTAAGTAAGCTTTGTGTGACGCATTTTGGTTTCTATTCTGTACAGTTTTTCAAACGTAAGAATCATAGAAAAGTTTGGGTTGGAAGAGACTTTTAAAGGTCACCTAGTCCAACTGCTCCCTTGCAATGTGCAGAGACATCCTCAACTAGATCATGTTGCTCAGGGCCCTGGTCCATCCTGACCTTGAATGCTTCCAGGGATGGGGCATTCACTACCTCTCTGGGCAATCTGTTTCAGTGTTTTATTACACTCACCGATGGGCAATCTGTTTCAGTGTTTTATTACTCACCGAAAAAAAAATATTCTTCCTTGTATCTAGGCTGAATGCACCCTCTTTTAGTTTGAAACCATCACCCCTTGTTCTGTCAAAACAGGCCCTGCTATTCTTAGCATGTCCCTAAGTATGTCCCCACATTGTTATAGGCTGCCTTTAAGTACTGAAAGGCTGCTATAAGGTCTCCTTGGAACCTTCTCTTGTCCAGGCTGAACAATCTCAAGTCTATCCACCTTTCCTCATAGGAGAGGTGTTTCATCTCTCTGATTATTTTTGTGGCCTTCCTCTGGATTCACTCTAACAGGTCCATGTCCTTGCATTGAGAACTCCACAACTGGATACAGCACTCTAGGTGAGGTCTCACCAGAGCGAAGTAGAGCAGCAGAATCACCTTCTTCACCCTGCTAGCCATGCTTCTTTTGATGCAGCTCAGGATATGTTTGGCTTTCTAGGCTGTGTGCGCACATTGCCAGGTCATGCCCAGCTTCTCATCCATCAGCACCCCCAAGTCCTTCCCCGCAGAGCTGCTCTCAATCCATTCATACCCCAGCTTGTACTGACACTGCGAATTGCCCTGATGCAGGTACAGGACCCTGCATCCAGACTTGTTGAACCTCATGAGGTTCACAAAGATCCACTTCTCAAGCTTGTCCAGATCACTCTGGATGCCATGCTGTCCTTCAGGTGTGTCAACCGCAACACTCAACTCGGTGTGGTCTGCAAAATTGCTGAGGGTGCACGTGATCCCACTCTCTATGTTGCTGTTGAAGACGTTAAACAGCACTGGTTCCAGTACAAGCAGCACTACACCTTGTCACCAATCTCCAGCTGGATACTGTACTGTTGACCCCTACCCTCTAGGAGGAACTCAACACGTAAGAGATTCTGATTTGGGATGAAATTAGTTATTTTTTGATTTGTTTGAGGTTTTTCTAATCAATTGTAATTAAAAATAAAGCAAATAATTCCAGTTTACATTAATTTCTAATGACTTCCTCTGCAAGTGTCTGGTTCTTCATGTTTATTTTCTAGAGACAGCTATTCCAGCACAGACAATACACAACTGTGTTGAGCAAATCCTCCGTTGTTCTCAAACAACAAAGTGCAACACTTGCCACATGTGGTCTGATGAGCTTCAGAGACCCAAATGTAAATATAGATCAAAACATCATTTAACTTTTACCTTAGCTTTACTGAAATCACCAGCTGCTCTTGCGGCTTCATCTAACGGGACAGCCCCATGTTCTTTTGCTTCCTTGAAGAGTTCAGCAACAATTTTACTCGGATTATTAGAAGCCCCAGAAATGTGTAATCCTCTATATTCTGAGTCACCTGAATAAAATCTTCAGAACAGTAATGAGCAACAATGCTTTAAATGACAAGCATAATTTTCCTCTTTCCATCAGAAGAAAAAAAATGTAATGAACAAAGGGACAAATTTAGCACAAAACCTTTTCACTCTGATGATAGAAATGTTCCACTTGATTCTGATCTTCCCATTGATCCAAGCAGCACTACACCAAACACATTTTACTAGTAAAACTACCTAGGTGCCTTCAGGAACAGATCCCAGAGGTTAGGGGGCAAGGCTGTATGTTTTAGGTGAACACAGCCCTGATGCAGCTGTGCATCTTATGTGACTGTCACCTGTTCCCAAAGAGACCAGTTTGGTCAGGGGTGCGTGGGACTGTGCCCAGACTGGATAGAATATAGATTCACAACCAACACTGCCTTGGCAGAACAAGCATAAAACTGTTGTTGGCAAACCTGAAGAGTGCCACAATTTGACCTTTTAATTTAAAGATGTAGTACACTTCCATTCCCAACAAATATCAGAATGGAAAGGTTTTAGTAAATGCAGTTAACCTTTCAAGGCATTTTAAAATCGGCAGAAACTGCTGTGAAAGCTAATTTGTAGGTTTTTTCCTTCAGTACGGCCCCATTACTAGCTTTTGAGGATGAAATGTCAAACTACAAATAATTCTGTTCAAAACTATCTGTTTGCTTAGGAAGATCAAGCTATTCCTTGAGGATTATCCTGAGAAAGGCACTATAATCCCTAAATACCGATGGAATGGATGCTGTAAAAATATCTGTATATAAACATAAAATCTGGCAAACCTTGGTGTTTTGTCTTTGATTACAGAAAGCATTAATAACTAATAAATGCTTTCTGCTTTCCTTAACTTTTACACTTAACCTCTTGGTGCAAGGCAAATAAATTAATCCATGTGAAACTGCCTCTCAGGCCAATGACTTCAAAGTATGTTGATTCCAGTGTATTTTACAACTACCAAACTCCAGCAGTGGGTATGAAGGTGTTGTACAATCACACTGCTTTTACAACGTCACATAACTGCCAATCTCTTATCATCTCTCCTTTGTACATAAATCTGTACTTATTATCCCAACTGGCATTTATATGGAAAATCCTCAATTTTTAGATTTTAAAAAGAGTGATAGTGGTAAGGAGATGAAACAAGAATTCTTATCAGAATTTGTATTCAAGAAAGAAAAGAACTCAAATATTTGGGCAATGGATACACAGAACAATTCAGGATATTCAAGAAAAGGCATAAAACATTTTGAGAACAAGTTTAAGTTACAACCTTCACAACCTTACAGTCACATGTTAAAGCACCTACAGGGCAAACATCACTACAGCCAGACTCTGCTACATAGAGTTTTACTACAGCAGTGTCCAGCTAACACTTACTCTAATAAGTCACACAGCACCCAGTAGCTCTTTGCAGGACAGACCTAGCTGACATGTATTTTAACAAAACAGGAGAGAGTAAAGTATGAATGTGACAAAAGCCCAAATTACTTTCACAACTGTTAAATGATTTTTTTTTTGTTGTTTTAAAAATACCTTTGGTTTTCTTTGTCATCGCTCATGCTTCTCTCTGGTTTTCTCAGCCTTCTAAGAGAATCCAATTTAAGACTGCCAAGAGAACAAAAGAAAATATTTGAAGATGACTGGTACATACACTTCACTAAGTACTTCATATTTAACTTCTGAAACTAGGTGGGGTTTTTTTCCAAGAACCAAGGTTATAAAACTAGGGGGGTGTTTTTGGTCTTACCTTTGGTGGTCCCAGTGATAACACATGATATATGCAAGCTCAACAGCTGCTTTAGAACAGCTTACCAGAGTTAATCACACTTCAAATTACTTTTACATTTTAGCTGTTTTTCAAGAGGTAAGTTGGCTAGTGAAGTCAACACTGGCTTTCCTTTATGCCCTGGACTCACTTCTATCTTACACAATTTTAAAAACACCTTGAATTACAACATCACAAAGACTTTCAAAAGATGATAAAAATGTAGAGTCACATTCTGGTTTATGACAGGGACTGATCCACAAGCCAGGGTTGTTAGCTTGCAAAATTCCAGGAAAAGCTGTACAGGTATATGCTCTCATCCTTGATGATAAGACTTGTTAATGTAAGAAGTATATGAGGTAGCCAAATACCATGGGATAAGAACACATATAATCTGCTACATGAATAATGCCAGACCACTGGTTCAGTTTTATGCAATTTGTCTGATTACAATACCTTAGAAATTAAAGTATAGGAGACTAGGACATCTCTTTTTTAAGTATCAGTGTTGATAAGTAATTCTACATCTCAGTGAAGAATCTGCTTCTCATTACCTTCTCAGAAAAAAAATTTAGCTATGGACTTAGGTCATGTGCACTAGAAACACTTTTAATCAATTTTCTTTCTTTGTCACATTGTAGGTTTTGTGGGGCTTGAATTTCTGTGCCAATAGATTTAAGATTCCGAAAGAAGCTCACAGGACATGAGAGCAGGGTCCTGAGGCATTCCTCTACACCTGCAGTTGTGGAAGGCAAGCTGAGGAGATGACTTCAAGAGCAGCACTATGTTTCCTTAGAATTAAAACACTGCTCATCTGAGAGCAAACTGAAGTCTGCTAAAAGAAAAATCTCTTTTTAGATACCATGCAAATAGCAGCCATCACTTCCTTCTCAGACAGATTTCTGTACGACTGTCAACAAAGAGCAAGTGTTTGCCAATGATATATCACACTGAAATATTTGAGACATGGTAGTGCAGCTTTTCCTTCAGTTGGGAGTGGGAAGTTGTAACTTCATGATAAGTACTGGTAAACGGAGCTGTTGGCTTTATTTGTTTGTAAATTTTGTTCTATGTAGCTGATTAGTCAGTTTAGGTGGTTTCACTAAAAGAAACTCACCAAAAAAGCTACTATTTTCCAAGTGTCACATACTGCCTGAAGAGATCTGCATTTGCAGATGCACTGGAATCAGTTGGGAGTGGGAAGTTGTAACTTCATGATAAGTACTGGTAAACGGAGCTGTTGGCTTTATTTGTTTGTAAATTTTGTTCTATGTAGCTGATTAGTCAGTTTAGGTGGTTTCACTAAAAGAAACTCACCAAAAAAGCTACTATTTTCCAAGTGTCACATACTGCCTGAAGAGATCTGCATTTGCAGATGCACTGGAAGCACTGACTGGTGGAACTCTTCCTCTAACCTCCTTTAACACAGAGATCCACATTGGCAGCAGCAATTGAAAGACTAGCCAAATACAAGCCTTGTTATGGCATCACTGACAATAATGATATAAAGACTTTTCTTCAAACAATTTAATAAAAGAAAGATTAATTAAAAACTGGCAAGATTTCCTTAACCTTCAAATGCTTTGTGAACTGCAAACACTGGATTTACAGACACACGTCTTTCCTTTCACCTGCCCAACCCAGACAAATTCATTAAGAAGCCTTTCTTATTTCTGTCAGCCCACAGGAGCCTACTAGTGAACCTACTAATAGTTTTCCAAATTACTATTTGTCTCACCAGGTGCTGACATATATACAACACTGAAAGCAGCTCTCACTTGCCAAGTTTCACACAAACTACTGATTTGCTGAATTTTGAAGATGCAAAGAACTGCAGTATTTTTCTGATACAGCAAATTTCCAAATTCCATCTGCATAAACAAGAGCAACACTGCATTTCACTTATAGCATCTTAATCTTATCTGAAGTGGATTTAAAGTACTCTGGAATACCTGGAATAACATATAGCACAAAGGCTCCTAAATAAAGACAATTCAAAAAGCAGCCTGAGAAGACACACGAAGCATTACTGCAGGGATTCACAATTCTGAACTGCTGTAGATCACTTTTCATACAAGGAGGGGATCAAGCAAGCATGACAAAGTTTTGTCAGTTAATACAGTACCCATCCACACATTTCTGAAGCACACAGCACATCTTACCTCTGTGATGCTTTTGTGCTACCAGTCTTTGCAGCAGCTGGTTTGTCAGAACACAACGACTGCCTTTTAGCTTCATCTTCGTATAACTCTGCCAAGGCCAGCTGTGGGAAACAGAACTCTGCTTAGATGTCTGCAGCTCTTGAATCACATAGGGAACAGAAATAAGACAAAAATGAATGTGAAATGTGCATCTCTGGAAAATCAGAAACATCAGCATGAGAAACCCCAACTAAAATTCAACTTCCTTTCTGCTTTATGAAGAAAGCCACAGGATGCTTAAATGCTGCTGTGACTTGGAACTTGTACTCTGCTGTCATTTCGTTCAGTGTTTCACCAGCTACATTAAGCCTGTATTAGATTCAAAATCACAAGGGTATATACAAAAGTAGATATTAAGCATCAGCTCCTTAATGTTAGTTAACAAACAGAACAGGTTGCCCAGGGAGGCAGCGGGTGCCACAACCCTGGCAGTGTTCAAAGCCAGACTGGATCAGGCCTTGAACTACCTGGTCTAGTAGGAGGTGTCCCAGCCCATGGCAGGGGGCTTGGGACTAGATGATCTCTAAGGTCCATTCTAACCCCAAAACTTCTATGACTCTATGAAATTGAGGTAAGACTGGGAAGCAAATAATAAATTTTACATAAAACCAGAAAAAACATAACTCAAATAAGCCTGTACTGGAACGAAGATGGAATTCAGCTTGATGGCTTGGATTCAAGACATCACTGCAAATACCCAAAAAAACCCCAACAACTTTTTCACAAAGGTTCCCCAAATGCTGTCATATCACTGGCAAGTTCATTTTCAGGATGTTGTGTGAGGGACATCTAACATGCAATTTTTAGCAACCTTACTTTTGTCCTGAATAATACTTTGTTTGTCAAATCATTCTTAGTTCTGTCCCCAAACCATTTTGTTCACACTATTTTATCAAAAACACCAGAACAGGTACTCAGCTACAATTTCATTACAGTTTATGTTGAAGGAATACACATTAAAATGAAATGAAACATAATCTGATCCTTCAAAACCCACTGCTACGAACACAGGACATTAATCCCATATTAATGAGAGGTATTTCCTGCAGGGCAAAAATATGACTGAGGAATTATGCCCATTAGGAAAATTAAATTAAGCAAAAATATAGCTCAAGAAAGCCACTGAAGACCTCTATTCTATCTAAGAATACAAAAGCAAATACCTTTTAGGTATGTAAATCTATGGGGTAAGTCAGAGACAACATGCCCATAAAGCAGATGCTGAAAGGGAATAGGCAAAGATCTACCCTATACCATCCCTAATCCAAAGGCTGAGGGAACAGAGAAGGGCATGGTCAGGCTTCTGTGCTTCCCACATACCACATCTGTTATGGTGCCACAACCAATAAAGTATGGATGGATGGATGGATGGATGGTCAGCTGCTCTGATCCAGAAAGGTACTTCCTTGGGTTTTAACACTTCATTAATAAGCATCTGCCTAAGCCACCTGCCTGCTCCAGTTGGCCAAGACCTTATGAAGCAAAAGTATTAACACAGACTTTATTACTCTTACATACTGTAACAGTAATAAAGCAACACTGGAGAGTAATACAGTAATAACACTAGAGAAGGCTCCAGGGAGACCTCATAGTGGTCTTTCAATACTTAAAGCAGGGCTTATAAAACAGCAAATTTTTATACAGACAGATAGGGATAGGAGGGAATGGCTCTGAATTAAAAGATGAGATATTTAGATAAGATGTTAGAAAGAAATTCTTTGCTGTAAGGGTGGTGAGGCACCAGAACAGGTTGCCCAGAGAAGCTGTGGATGTCCCATCCCTGGCAGTGCTCAATGACAGGCTGGATAGGGCTCTGAGCAGCATGGTCTAGCGGGTGTCATCCCTGCCCAGGGTAGGGTGGTTGGAACTAGATGACCTTTAAGGCCTTTTCCAACTCAAACCATTCTACAAAACTAAACCTGTAGCAAAATTAATCTTAACAACAAGAACCTATGAAAATTCAAAATAACAACCAAGAAAAAAGTTATATTCACCTTTCTCTTTTAACTAGGTACAATTAAATAACACAGGGACAGTTTCAGTTGCTAAAAGTTTCACCTGTTTTCCCATCGATTTGTTGCCAAAATATTTTGAACCTTCACACATGAACCTTCCACAACCCTGGCAGTGTTCAAAGCCAGGTTGGATGAAGCCTTGAGCAACCTGGTCTAGAGGGGAGGTGTCCCTGCCCATGGCAGGGAGACTGGGACTAGATGGTCTCTAAGGTCCATACCAAGCCCTCAAATTCTATGATTCTATAACACATAAACACACACAAAAGAATATTACTAGAAGGGTTTTTAATTAAGTGTTTAAGAACCAGTGCTGAGTTACATTTGTGATCACACTCCACTTTTCCCACGTACACCTGAGAAAAGGTACTGCCCTTAGTCTTACACCACATCTGTGGAGACTGACATTTCCATGGGGGACAGGATATACCAAGTTACACCTCTGATCATACTCGGCTTCTCCCCCGTATATC
>NW_008672103.1:11327-19984 GCF_000695815.1 Acanthisitta chloris | reverse complement strand
CAGCCCCAACTGGATTTAGCTCCCTCAGCCACTCCTCCCCCAGCCTGAACTTGCATGGGGCTGTTGTGCCCCAAGGGTAGGACCAGCACTGAGCCTTGTTGACCCTCCTGGAGATGTCCTGAGCCACTGATCCAGTCGGGAAACACAACATAACTGAATGCTTTTTATTACATCTAAAGATTTCTACAGAAACAGGTAACATTCAATAGGTAAAACCATTTGTTTTGTTTTGTTTTGTTTTCCAATGCATATAATAAATATTTTTCACTTGGTACTTTTTATACAAACTGACATTGGTCTACTATACATCTTTAAAAGCCATTGAGTGGTTTGGCATGCTGTATGGAAACTAAGAGAAAAGTTTTTAAGGCAATGAATGACAGGTTTCAATTCATGGAATTCATGGTCATTTTAATATTCTGCTTATATATATATACAATTTGTTTTCCCTTTGTTAATTATAACAATTAACAGCAGCACTTTCGGGGACCACCAGCAATTTTCCCTTGTTAGAAATCTAAGTTCTGTTAAAAAAAGAAAGAAAAGGAAGTTTTACACTGAGAAACCAAAATCTTCTCTAGTTCAAATGTGCTCAAAACCCTGAAATGTTCAACTGCAACAAAGAATTCAGTTTTCCAAAGGTTCTCCTCACAGTCCTTAGCTCTGTGCTGGGAGGCAATCCATGAGTCCAAGGAAAAACTCTCAGCCATCCTGTCCTTGAAAGGCTTATGGAATCCTGATGGAGAGGAAGGGCAAGCTTGGAATTGCAGCTCCATCACTAGGGAAGGGCTAGGAAGAGAGTTTAGTGTGGGGTTTCAGCTTCTAAAGGATGCAAGAGCCACTCAAAGCCACTTCCAGCTGATTCTGCAGCAGCTCAGGGCTCACATGGACACACACAGAGCTCTAGGGCACACGTGTGTGTGTGTGTGTGTGTGTGTGAAAGAGAGAGAGACGCTCAGCTCTATGTGACACAGGGGTGTGTGTGTCTGTGACACTCAGCTCTATGTGACACAGGTGGGTGTGTCTGTGACAGTCAGCTCTATGTGACACAGGTGTGTCTGACACAGCTCTGTGACACAGATGTGTGACAGCTCTATGTGACACAGATGTGTGTGACACTCAGTTCTGTGGGACAGACGTGTGTGACATAGCTCTATGTGACACAGATGTGTGTGTGACAGGTCTATGTGACACAGATGTGTGTGACACTCAGTTCTGTGTGACAGACGTGTGTGACATAGCTCTATGTGACACAGATGTGTGTGTGACAGCTCTATGTGACACAGATGTGTGTGACACACTCAACTCTGTGAGAGACGTGTGTGACACAGCTCTATGTGACACAGATGATTGACACACAGCTCCATGTGACAGGTGTGTGTGACACACTCAGTTCTATGTGACAGATGTGTCTGACACTCAGCTTTCTGTGACACAGATGTGTGACACACTCACTGTGACACAGATGTGTCTGACACTCAGCTGTGTGACACAGATGTGTGTGCCTGTGTGACAGTTCCACGTGACATAGATGTCTGTGACTCAGCTGTGACACAGATGTGTATGACACTCAGCTCCGTGTGACACAGATGTGTGCCTGTGTGTCTGTGACAGTTCCATGTGACAGATGTCTGACTCAGCTGTGATACAGATGTGACACTCAGCTCTGTGTGACGTGACACTCATCTCTTTGTGACACAGATGTGTGTGACACACTCATCTCTATGACAGATGTGTCTGTGTGCCTGACAGCCCTATGTGACACAGATGTGTGACACATTCAGCTCTATGTGACACAGATCTGTGTGTGTGTGTCTGTGTGTGTCTGTGTGTGTGTGCACACCTCACTCCCCTCCTGGAAGAATCTGAGGACAAGACAGTGCCAGTCCAAGGTGCCCAGCCCTGCCACCCCCAGGAGCAGAGCAGGCCCACACCCAGGCCACCCCTGGGGCCTCACTGTGTCCTTGACCCAAAGGAGATGAGTTTTGGAGGGACATGTGCAGGGAACTCTCGAGAACTCAGACTGAGACTTCTACCAAGCAATGTTAACTGTGGTCAGAGGCACAGAGAATTATCAGCTCTAAAGAACACCCTAGCATGAAACAGGAATACTCACAAAGCATATAGGTTAATACCACAAAGGAGGACTTGAAGGCCATTTCTGTCCCTTCTTTGCAGAGCAATGAGGTGACAGTGGGAACTGAAGAGCCTTCCTCCCCTTCAGGGTCACTGGTGAGGAAGTGGAAGACATCATCAGCTGACTTCACTTTGCTCCAAAGAGGCAAGAAAGATGCCACACTCCATGTTACCACACACTTGTCATTTGTGATGAACAAGATTTGAATCCCATGGTCACAAGCAACAGAAGCTGCTCCTCAGGGTCATCTTTCCCAACACAGTCAGTGGGAAAATGGCCAGGAGCTGTCCCAGATTGCTGTCAGGTGCTCCAGGAGCTGAGGACACACATGCTCTGGGCACACCAGTGGCAGTCACACTCCTGATTTACACATGGTATCACAGCAAATATGCTCTGAAGTTACCAGCTTAGTATTCATGACTAAAATGTATGAGATATATTCCTAGTGGAGGTTTTAATCACTTCAAAATCAGACTGTTTAAAAAATAAGTATTTCCCATTTTTCTATCCTTTTTATTTATTTTTTGTTTGTTTTTTTTTTAACTGACATTTAATAAATTATAAAATTGGTGTATGGTGAAATATATATATATATCAGCCAGATATGTATGAAATACACATGCATGGGGGGGAGGGAAAAACTATTTAACTCACTTGGAACTCACACACACGGATCTATAAATACATATATACACACACATATACATATAAACACAAAACAGTTGTTTGCAAAAATTCAAGTCAACTATTTAGTGGCAGAGGGATGCTGTAAAAACACTAGAAACCAGTTGGATGCCACATCATGGGAACCTTTCAAAGAACCATACGACTGATCATACAGCAATACCTAATGCTACTTGGATTAAAGAGTTTTTCTTTTTTTTTGCCTTTTTTTTCCTTTTTTTTTTCCTTTTTTTTTCCGTTTTTTTTTTAATAATCAATGCAAGACTTTGTTGTTTGAGACAACTTCATAGGCAAAAAATGGCCCTTGTCGATGCTCGAAGCGACTTAGCTGCAATTGAGTTTTGGACATGAAAAATTCAGACAAGAATCAGCTAATTTTTAGTATTCCTTAACTCTCTTTTTCCTGATAAATTTGTTACCTGCACTTTCAACCAGTTATAAAAATAGTTTTCACACCAGAGGAAATAGTTACTCTGACATGGACTTTGGGACACACAAGAGAATCATTTCCTTCCCTCCCCCTTTCTCTTAAAGAATCTCCTGAAAAACTGCATTCCAGCTATTTACACATTTCACTCTTGGATCAGCCCAAATGACCCAGCAGCTCTAAAAAAAGAGTTCTCCTATGTCATGCACAGCTTGAAAAACAAAAAGAGAAAAGAAACCAGGAAGTCATTATGGCTCCAAGTTCAACAGACTGGGAAAAAGCTCATGGAAAACCAAACAAATTCCAAGGCCAAAGAGAGAAAAGTGAATTCTGAAAGCCACTACCCTAAGAGACCTGGATAGGGAGCCTATGGGTTGCAGGTGGGAGGCTGATTGGGTTGGTTTTTGGTTCTAGAGACACATTGAACACTGAATATTCAGCTGGATATGTTAACTCAGCAGAGTGTGCCAAGACCATGCTCAGCTGCACAGACCATGCAACAGTGTGTTGGGAGCTGGATTTTCTTCTTGCATGTTGTTGACAAGTTCACTTGGAAGCAGAAAATTAGCTCTACTGCAGCTAAAAAGGAGTTTTTCTCCAGGCAGAAGGAGCTAAGGCCTTGATCGACGAGGCCATTCCTAAGCATGGCTAAGGTAAAGCACAAGCAGCTCCACAGATTTCAGACTGGCACATGCTGAATATTTTGCTGATTAAGGTCTTCAAAGTTCTTTGAACAGCATCTCAGAGGAAGTTCCTGGAAACAAAACCCTCCAGTGCAATGTGTTGATGGTCTGACTTGGGGCTAGAGCCCATAGGAATTCTCTGCCTTGTCCCACAGAGGCACAGCCAAGTGATTCCTCACGTTTTACTGAGTCTGGCCCTAAGAGGAATTGGGGCACTAATGACTTTGCAACATGCTTGATTAAAACATGGAGTTTAGAAGGGAAAATTGTCTGAGGAGAGGGTGAGACAGACCCAGAACTGACACAAAGCTCCTACAAAACCTACCCCACTCCTGGAAGGCTCTGCCCTGCCCAGGGAGGGGATGCTGGGGACACTCTGGGTAGAGTTCACTCTGCTTTGAGCAGAGTGAAATCTGCACTAAATACTGGATAGGAGAAATTAGATTCCACCCCAAAAGGGAAAAAAAACCTCTCCCAAGCTTGAACTTTACAAGTTCAGCTCCTTTCCTGTGAAGAAAATAATGCCATTTGTGTCCAAACTCTAGGGGAAAAAAAAGGAAAGAAACTCACATGACAAAATGCAAAATCTTCAGCATCCTTAAAAACGAACTGAAGCTCCTTATTTTTGTGAATTTTTTTCCATTTTGTGGGTTTTTTTTCTCATTTTTTTTTTTACCACTGAGGCCATCTTAGGTTTATATACAAAAGTAAAACTGAAAATATACTTTTGTTCTCTGTACACGTAAAGGTTCTTTTTTTTTCCCCCTAAAAAAAAAGGAAAAAAACCAACCAAAACAACTTGTCTATGTTTTTCTAAACATAAAGTCAAACCCAAGCACAAAGATTTTTTTTTTTTTCCTCTGTCCAAACCCAAATCAGTCCAAGGAAATAATGTCTGGTATGATACCAAAGATTGACGCCGTGTCCGTGCTGCTCCTACTTGCAACGGGATGACCATGATTCTCTCGCAGGCTGTTGGAGGAAACAAGACTGCTGTTACTGCCACTATTGCTACCATTTGTGGCTGGCAGAGAACTGCTTCCTCCTGCATTGAGCTGATCGAGAAACATCTGAGATGAAGTGTAGGGGAAAAAACGAGAGTGTAAGAGTTCTTGATCATCTGAGGCGGAAACTGCCGCGGCTGCGGCGGCAAGGAGGGAGGTGTTGTAATGCTGGGGGGAAAAACAACAGGTTATATTTCAGACACCAGTCCTTTGGATTTAGAGCAGCATAAAAAAGAAGGTGTTTGTAAGCTAAAGCTCTGGTAGATTCTGGGGTTCAGCTACTCAGCCTGGCTGTGAGGCAAGGGGAGCGATGCGGTGGCTTGGACCTCGTGGCTGAAGCCAGAAGAGGTTGGAAGTAGCAGGATTAGTAAGGTAAATACTACGAAGGGAACAGACACCCAAAAGCAGTAAGGAACTGGAAAAAGCAGCACTGTTTTAGCTCACTAAAAAATTCCAGGGTGGAAAAATCCCCTCAAATTCAAAGAAATATTTTGCCATCCCCCTAAAGTCACAGAGCAACAAGAGCTAAAAACTAAGTGCTAATCACTGCTGGTGAGGAAAACATCATTGTGTGAACGTGTATTTAGAGAGAGTGGAATGCCAAGGGATGCAGCAAGGGCTGTCCCAGGTTATTCTCTCAAAGGCAAGAGCTTGAGCTATTTTAAATACAGTTTCTCTGTGGGGTAATTTTGCTCTCCATAGTTTCTTCGCACTATTTCACCTCACAAAAAATTCCTGGATGGAAAAATCTCTCCAAATTCAAAGAATTATCTTGCCATCCCTCTAAAGTCACAGACCAACAAGAGCTAAAAACTAAGTGCTAATCACTGCTGGTGAGTTTCATTGTGTCAAAGTGTATTTAGAGACAGTTTAATACCATGGGATGCACCAAGGGCTGTCCCAGGTTATTTTCTCTCTGTTCCCCTGGAAGGGAACAGCTTGAGCTATTTTAAATAGCTTTTAAATACAAATTCTCTGTGTAATTTTGCTCTCCATGTTTCTTTGCACTATTTTACCTCACAAAAAAAAAATTCTGGGTGGAAAAATCCCCTCAAATTCAAAGAAATATTTGGCCATTTGCTAAAGTCACAGATCAACAACTGGTGAAACTAAGTGTCAATCACTGCTGGTAAGGAAAACATCATTGTGATGCTTATGAAAATGCATTTAGAGACAGCTCAGACCCATGGAATGGAGCAAAGTCCCAGGTTATTCTCTCTCTGCCACCCCACAAAGGCAAGAGCTTGAGCTATTTTAAATAGCTTTTAAATGCAGTTTCTCTGTGGGGTAATTTTGCTCTCCATGTTTCTTTGCATTATGGTGAAACATTCAGGCTGCTCAGCCTTGTTCCCCACCATTTCTGCACTGCCAATAATGATGCCTTATCAGGGCAGCACTACTTGTTGTAGAATAATTCTCCTCTCTGTGATTTAGTATCAAGAGAGTTTTCTTGAATCCAAATTCTACAGTGCAGGTTCTGCTCTTAATTAAGATACCAAAGTATCCCTCTACATTTAGTGCAGTTTTCCTGCTTGAGAGTGCAGAACAGATATAGAGGGACCGAGGGCAGGTGAGACACCTCAGCTCCCTTCTTTTCCTGGAGGAAAGGTGATCAAGCAGGAGGAGTTGCCCATCAATTCCTTTTGAGCATCAGTGACCTGCTCAGGTCCCAAAACTGGAGGAGAAGCACCAATCCATCCCATTTCAGGAATGACGTACAGGAAATGGGCAAACATGGGACAAAGAGGCACAGGTAAAGCAGAGAGCTGCTCCTGACTCACCAAACTGTGCAAAGGATTGTCACGAGTCCCTTGGGATCTTGGGGCTGACAAGCTAAGGAGGTGGTTGCTGGAGCTTCAGCCATAGCCAAGGGTCATTCCACAATAAAGCTTAGGCTGCTGAGCTTAACCCTTAGCAACTGAAATGCTTCTCTTTTGGTGTGCCTGATCCTACACCTGTGTTTAGACAATGCTCCTGTTTGTGTGTGTATGAAATAGAGCTGCAGCCTGCCTGCTTTTCCACCTCCATCATACATCTGTTCCTTCCTTGCCTACATATCCAGGCCAGCAAGTCCTGCTTGGAAAACAGTATCTGTCATATGACTTGATTTTTCCTTGACTTACCTGATTGTCTCCTGACAGGAAAGGGAAGAAATCTAAACCTGTGAAGAGCCAAAGAAAAATGAATTAGCTTCTCAAAACAGGGAAAAATAAAGCACTTCCCTATTTTTCCATCACTCACTTTGAAGTAAAACCAGACTAATACTGATGACACTTCAAATTCACTTCACTACCAGAGATATTAACCTCAATTTCTCTTCTTTTACAGCATTATTATTGCTTGGAGAGTTGTACTTACAGGTGCAGACAGGAGCTCACCTTGCAAGTCATAAGGCATTGGTGTCATATGGAATGGATGCCTGTAGTCTTGGATAAGTGATGTGTTGATGTAGCTGGTGTCAACAGCAGGAAGGCTTGGGGTTCTGGACACAGGAGATGCTTGGTGGGGTAAATTTAGAATGCTGGAAGAAACAAAGGCTTGTTACAAGTGGAAAAGAGTCTTGGCTTTATTGCTGACCCATGCAGGGGACGCTTATAGTCAAAATTAACCTCTTAAAGTGCATTATGAACTTCATGACATGTGTGCAGCAACTCTTCTACTAAATCTCATAGGCTTCAGAATGCTGAAGCACCTCAATGGGTCCTGGAAGGGCTGGAAAAGTCATGAGAATCACATTCCCAAAGCTTTCTTCTCACAACATGTATCAGCAAAGTAAATTCAGTTCAAGCCAGAAGTTTAGCAAAATTAAAAGCAAAGGAATGTTCATTCTCAAGCAGCAGAAACTGATGAATCTCACTATAAATGGTACTATGATCTCAGCTGTAAATATGTTAAAAGATACTCCTAAGCCAAGCCAAGCCAATCCTAAAGGTATATTGATCCCCCAAATCCCCCACAAATCTGTGTACCAGCACCACATTGATACTCTACAAGGTAATTAGCAACTGAAGACAGCAAAAAGAGGTCTTCAGGAGTCTGAAGTGCTGCCTGAGTCACTCACATTATGGTAATAATCATTCCAACAACAGGATCCCTCTGGGTTAGCCTCAGTTTTCAGCCCTGACTGTTCCTGTCAAGGAGGAGCTATTTCCAGTCTGACCACTCAGGTGTGCCCAGGTTGTTCTGGCACTCTTTATTCTATGCTGCTGGCAGCAAGCAAACCCCCCCCACACCACACCCATCTTTCTCCTTGCTCTCTCCCTATGTGCTGCACTTGTATTTCCCTCTGGAACAAAAACACTGCCAGATCTGCAAAAAACATACTTCTAAGTTGTATTTTTGCATCATTTAAGCTCATTTTCACAAGTACAACTGAAATATTTGATTGTGTAACTCACTTAACTCAAAAGTTGTGATTCCAATCTTAGACCATGTGGCCTGAGAGCAAATCCATGTGCTGTGAACTGCTAAATGAGGATTAACTCAAATAGAGAACTTTCTAGCTACCATTTATTTTGAAGTTTATTACATCTTTCCATCATGAGCAGATTCTCACCCCTTGTTATTTAATGGTGATGCTGGAGATATGGAAGGACAACTTCTCTTTGCAGATGGTTCCTCCTCCTCTTCATCTGATGAGCTATCAATGGTCAAATCAATCACTTCTACCTTCTTGTTTTTGTTTGACTGTTGGTGAGAAGACACCTGATGTTCCAAGGAAG
>NW_008672103.1:0-11250 GCF_000695815.1 Acanthisitta chloris | reverse complement strand
CACCTTTGTAACTCAAACTTGCAACTTGCAAGTAAACCACACAATGTTATAACTCAGAAGTACCATCAGCCCCAAACAGGTGTTACTCAAAGAACTGTTCCCACAAAAGATCATTAAAGCTACAAACAGGCATTTTAAATATGAGCATTTTAAAGGAACATCAATACTTAGGAATTTCCATGGTTTATCCCTCAGTCCACACACCCCAAACATGACTTACCATCAACTCCATTGTAAGATGCAGTTACTTCCTGCACCTCCTTCTTGGATCTCATAGGAGCCCAGGATCCATCCTCCTTGAACTGGATTTCATCACAATCTGTACAAAACTTCAGGATTTCCATGAACAACCTGTGCACGAAAAACATTTCATATCAGTCCTGAAAAAGAGATGTTTTTCTCCAGTATTTCTTAGCCAGTGAAAATCTGAATTAGTGTCAAACCCAAACGCTTTCAGTGTTCTTGTTCACTGTGTCACTGGTCTTGGTTTTGATTGTTCAGGCTGAGCACTGACCTGCTGGACAGCAGCTCTGAGGAGAAGGACCTGGGAGTCCTGGTGGACAACAGGATGTCCATGAGTCAACACTGGGCTCTTGTGGCCAAGAAGGCCAATGAAATCCTGGGATGCATTAGGAAGAGTATTGCCAGCAGGTCAGGGAGGTGATCCTGACCCTCTGCTCAGTCCTGGTGAGGCACAACTGGAGTGTTGTGTCCAGGTCTGGGGTTCTAAGGACCAGAGGGACATGGAACTCCCGGAGCAGGTCCAGGGGAGGGTGACAAAGATATTGAAGAGACTGGAGCACTTCACTTAGAGGAAAGGCTGAGGGAGTTGGGACTGTTTAGGTTAAAGACTAAGAGGATTTCATCAATTTATACAAGTCCATGAATAGAAAGTGCCAAGAGGATGGAGCCAAACTCTTCTCAGTGGTGGAAACCAATAAAACAAGAGGCAACAGCAGGAACTGATGTCCAGCAAGTTCCACCTGAACATGAGGATTAACTTCTTTCCTGTGCAGTCACTGAGCACTGAACAGATTGCCCAGAGAGGTCATGGATTCTCCTCACTGGAGATATCCCATAGTCATCTGGACTCAAACCTGAGCCATATGCTCTGGGCTAGCCCTGCCTGAGCAGGGAGGTGGGACCAGTGACCCACTGTGGTCCCTTCCAACCTAACTGACTGTGGGATTCTCCCCTTCTCCCATCTACTTCCTTGCTAAAAAGGAGCCACTGAAGAAATTAAAGTATCATCTAAACTAAAACACATTTATTTCCCAGCACTGAGAGTGGAGTCCTGCAGAGCTCCTGACACAGAACCCTGCATTCCCAAAACAAAGGAAGAATGTGAACTAGCATTTTAAGAAAAATCTCCTCCTTACCTATATTTAACAATACTTAACTGATGAATCTCATCTCTCAGAGTCCTTACAGCTGAGTATTAAGGATTTGTGTTTCCTGCACCTTGCTAACAAAAGCTGAGCATGGGAATCTGAACTTGCAGCCTCTTCTCCTCCTAAAACTTTAGGCTCCTGGCACCACATCACTCCCAGTGGGAATTCCAGCCTTTTGACCAGGACCATTCATGTGGTTCTGCAGCAAAGAGCTTCACTTTAATTAGGGAGTCAGTTCCCTCTTTCCCAGATTGCAATGGTTTCTAGAAATAACCTTCTCTTTGGGATGCTCTAATTAGCTCAGCTAATCTCCAACATCTGCACCTGGCAACACAAGGAGAAACAAGGCAAATGTGGGGAGTTCATTAGTCCTACTCTGTATTTTCTATTTTAGGCTGAAACTTTGAAGAAGGAACCCCTCAGCCCTTTGATCCAAAGCAGAGGAACTGTAGATCTTGGGGTCTAGGAATCCACAACAGCCTGTGCCAGCCCTGAGTGTCTCTCCAGGGGACCCTGAGTGACCTCATACTTCACTGACAGGTCCCCTAAGAAAGCCTCAATCATTTGTGAGGTTTTTTTTCTGTACATCTCTTTGTTTCAGGGCTTTTAGCTTTGCTTTTGGTGGGGTTTCTGTTTGTTTTGGCAATTTTATGTGAGGGGTTTTATGAGTAAAACATGCAGAGTATCCTCAGAAGACTCAACTTGTTCTCTTTATCACACTTGGGAAAGAAGATTCCTATCTGAGACATTAAAATGCAACCTCAGAAATACATACTTGGCATAGACCAATACTAGATTTACTTCTTTCTTTAATGCTTTGCATGTAGGCAGTAGAAGAGAGTCAATCTTTAGGTCACTTTCCATAGATGGCAACTCCTCAGGTGTGAAACTGCACATGGAATTGGACATGCATTAAAAGAAAATACAACATGTGCTGCTTTCACCTAGAGATCATCACTATGGAACATGGAAAAAAAAACATTTCAGGTAGCATAGCTCCAAAATTTCCCTAAGATTGGAAGGAACACTTTTCAGTATTATTAACTTTAAGATTTTATGAGTATAATTCTTCCACAGTGCTGAAGGAAGAGGTTCCTGGTCAGTAATTGTTCTAAACAGCAGAGAAATTAAACATCCCAGTGATTTAAACCAGGTGAAAGCCACATCAACAGGATCTCAGAGCACTGTGCTCTGTGCACCACAGTGAGCAGAGGGTGTGAGGAAGATCGTTTTGACTGATTTTGACTCACCCATCAATGATGAGGTGTTCGTAGGGAGCTTTCTTGTCACAGACAGGGCAAACCCAGGTGGGCTTCTTCTCATTCATCTGAATGTAGAGAGTGGCATCAAAACACTGCAGGTGTGAACAGGTCAGGGCCCTGCAGGGTATGGTTAGCCTCATCTTACCAAGCTGGAAGAGAAAAAAACCCCCAAGATTCTATTATCTCAGGGTTAAATTAACAAACAGAGGGTTTCTGTCTCAAAAGGGGCAGGGACAGGTTGAATTTATTCCAGAAAGAACTCTCATAAATCTGATGGATTAAATTGATTAAAATACACATCACACTGTCCCCTCCTTCCTCTAAGTTTGAAATGGCATAAAAGTTAACAAAAATCACATTTTCAAGTGCATTTGAGCAAGGAAACAGAAGAATACATCCTTCCAGATCCCTGTACCACAACACTGAGGGTCCACTGAGCACCTGTAACATATCAATGTGCTGGATGGACCACAAAAAGAATTCTTCTTTAGTATTTTATCATTAAAGTGCCACAGAATACGCAGAGCTGCAAGGGACCCTCAAGGATCTTTGAGTCCTCTTGGCCCTGCACAGGACATGCCCAAGAATCACACCCTCTGCATTCATTACACAATGCAAAACTGATTTAGACAATGAAAAGCATTTCATATTAACCTGAAATCAAAGCTTTCCTCTCCTCACAAACCCTAAGAGTTGTTTTGTGGCAAAATGCTTACTCTGCAGTTCAGGGGGGGCTTGAACTGCCCACACTAAAGCTAAGTAGAAATGCCTAAACAAGACTTTCCCCACATTAAAACCCAACAAACCTATTCTTTACTAAGGCAGATTACCCTGAGCAGATTGAAGGTGCATCTCTTTGACTCAAAGGAACACAAAGGCTCCGTGTGAGAGGCAGTGCCAGCAGTGGGGGAGAGCAGGAGGACCTGGGCTGAGGCATGGCTGGAGTGCTGCTCCCAGGCAGTATGAGATGGGTGCCACAGGATGGCACTCAAATCTCTCAATATCAGGGAAATCAAAACAATATCAAGAACAAAGGCTCTACTCACAGGCCACTACTTCCTCCATCATGCCTTGTTTGACTGTATCCTCCCCAAGTAGCAATCCCTCCACCCCATTCCCACCAAATCCAGCTAGGAGCTCCCTTATTTTCCTTCCCTCTGGCTGTGTCATTGCCACAAAACTCCCCAGCAGATGGGATGGGGACACAGAAGTCCCTGGGGAGCCCCGGGAGTGGTGACAGAGCCTCAGAGCACAGCAGGAGGTGCTCTATGTGCCATGTGTTTGACATCTCCTCCCCCAAAATCCATGACCAAACACATTATTTCTAGCACATAACCAACCCCCAAAAGCAGCAAAGGCCTCTCTGATCCTTATCTGGTAGGAATTCTTATCTCCCAGATGGTGGGTCAAAGGCTCATTTGTCTTTGGGGCACAATAAGACTCTCAGCTCAGGGAGTAAGGAGAGAAAACCTGGATGGTTCTGTATGGCTCAAAAACAAGGAAGGTCAAAGATGTGTGTGCCAGGAAGGACATAAATACTCATCTCCTGAGGGGGAAAAAAGCAGATTTAAACCTGAAACATTTTCACCAGCTTTGGGTATAAAACGTGTGCCTCAGATTTCTCAGCACAGTTGGATTGAACCAATGGAATCTGCACATTTAATGGTAACAACTTGATGCTCTTTTTGGCTCTGAACCCCCTAGATCAGCTGTGCCACAGTGGCCAAGCTGTGGCAGAAAAAAAAGGTCTAAAAGGAGGGATGCATCCCAACTTGTGGAAAACTGTGCTTCCCAACACATGACTGTTGGATTCCTGCCTGTGGCAGCCAAAGAAACACTGCATTAATTTTCTTTACGAGCACACAAATCATTTCTATCTTCTCACGCTAAAAAATACACCCAAAGATAAAGAAGGGAGCTCAGGATTTGTAAACAAAGCTGTAACACTGGATTTGGAATTTTGGTTCAGTTAAATATTTGGGCCTGCAGCAGAGCCTGTGGATTTATTTATTTGTACTTCCAGGGGGAAAATAAGAACATCGATTCAAGTGGCTCCCTGAAAGGCAGGCTCAGCCCAGCCCTCCTGCCTGCTGTACCTTGGATGCATCCAGGCAGCACTTGATGTGTAGATCTGGGTGTTAAACCTGTGCCTCAGATTTCTCAGCACAGTTGGATTGAACTGAAGGAATCAGCACATTCCGTGGTAACAACTTGATGCTCCTTCCCCATTTTTGGCACTGAACCCCCTAGATCAGCTGTGCCACAGTGGCCAAGCTGTGGCAGAAAAAAAAGGTCTAAAAGGAGGAATGCATCCCAACTTGTGGAAAACTGTGCTTCCCAGCACATGACTCTTTGATTCCTGTCTGTGGCAGTCAAAGAAACACTGCATTAATTTCCTTTACGAGAACACAAATCATTTCTATCTTCTCACGCTAAAAAATACACCCAAACCAGGATAAAGAATGGAGCTCAGGATTTGTAAACAAAGCTGCAAAACCCAGGGTAAAACACTGGATTTGGAATTTTGGTTCAGTTAAATATTTGGGCCTGTGGATTTACTTATTTGTACTTCCAGGGAGAAAAAAAAAGGCACATGGACTCAAGTGGCTCCCTGAAAGGCAGACTCAGCCCAGCCCTCCTGCCTGCTGTACCTTGGCCGGATCCAGGCAGCAGTGGAGGGCAGTTTTCTCTCTGTGGGCTCGCAGGGAGAGCAGGCCTCTGTGCTAAAAAAAGCTCAGCAGCAGTCCAAAACAAATTCAGAGGGAGCTGCCTGTGCTGTTCTGAGGGCAAAGCAGAGCTCAGGAAGGCTAAACCCACCACGTCCACATATTCCAGTGCAGCAGACCCAAGGGAGTCACAGCCCTGAGGGGGGAGAGATGCTCCTAACATTCCCAGAGCTGCAGAGACATCGTTCTTTCATTTTCCATTAGGAAATAACCACAAAATATAGGCAAAACACCTCTCCCTGAGCTTACGAATTATCAAGTGAAAACATGGAGGTTATAACAGAACTACATTCAGACCTGAGGAGAGTCCGAACTAAACCAACAACCTTCCTGTTCCCAGGGCAGGCTGAAAGGTGTAATCTCTGTCCCAATGAGCCTAGAATGGATTATTCCAAGAACTGCAGTGAAATCACACAGCACTGAATGAGGAACACACTGGAAAAAGTCAAGTGTGTGTGTTTTGTACACATTAAAATGGCACAGATGCAAATAGGCTCAGAGTAATCTGCCACAGACTTTGGTTTGTGTGTCTGTCACAAAAGTGGTACATTTTAAAGAGGAAATACAGAATAATGTAGGAATTCTGAAGGGTTACATCCTAATGTCTTTGTTGTTTTACCCCTGGCACAACTCAGAGAGTGTAAAACAGGATTTGGCATCTTTAGGTATTGCCAAACTTGCAGTGCTAAGAGCAGGATTGCAGTGGAAATTCCTGCTCTAATCCCAACCCATCGAGAGAACAAAATGCACCCAAAAGCAGTGCAGAACTTCCATCAGGGCAAACAGAAGTGTGTCAGAAAAGTCCTATGGAATGATCTAAAAAGCAACACTTGAGGACAACTGAAATACAACTGAAGTAAAAATCAGTAATTCTGTAAGATGCATGAAGATAATTTAAGGTAATGAATTAATACATAGGCACTTCCAAACTCTCACAGCCATTTAATTCTTACTGAGAGATTACCATTAGTGTCTGTACTGGAAACTAATTTTAATGGTAAGAACATTAATTATAGGAATACTGTGCCTAAAAAAGGACCAAAAACTCCAACAGGACTATTGTTGTGCCTTCTAAAATAAAAAAGCACTAACAGCACAACAAAAATTCCTATGTATTCCTACATTTTATTCCTACATATTCCTATATTCCAATATAACAACTCAGCAAAACAAGTTGCCATGTGTGGAGTCAAAATGCTTCAGTGTTCCAAACCTGCAGCAGTTTTGATGTGACACAAAGTTCACAGGTTTATGAGGCTCTAAATTCAGGATTTCATTTGGTGAATGTAACCGCTATGTATTTCTTGTATATGAGTTTTATCTTCCTTATCAATGTGTTATTACTTAGTTAGCATCAATGTTGACACGGAGAAAGTCTTAAGATGGAAGGTGATGCCAATATCAATCACATTTAAAGATTTACAAGAACATTCTATATATATAAATATAAAGTAACTACAATGTCAACTGTGCTTTTTATGAGGCAAATTTTATACCTCTATAAGTTTAACTGTTAGAGTTTAAGAACATGAAATATTATTAATTATTATTAAATAACTTCAAGAATAAGCTTCAATTTTGCAAGAGTAAAGTGAGTTTTCTTGTTTAGATTTTAAAGCTGAGAGTTTTGTGTCAGGCTTGAGCACACTGAGCCCAAGCAGGAAACAGATGTATCCTTAATCCTGACGAGAGGTTAAATAGACACACTGCAATGAAGACCTTGTCAGTCAATCCAGAGAGTGTTCTGAGGGTGCACTGCACCTGAAACAGCTCCCAGAGAAGTTCACACCATGGCAATATTGTGTAGGTTGCCACTGATAACAGAATCCAGGTATAAACTACTGGATCTACTTGACAAAAAAGCAGTTAGTAGGTCAAGATACTATTTGTATCAATTCTAACTATTTTCTCCCATTTCACATTTAGATCAAAACAAATCCTGTTCAAACAACCTCTAGGACACTGCTTTGGTTTTAATTTCAGATAATTACACACTCAATATAACCAATTTCAGCTACAAGATGCTCAATGCTCTGACTACACTGGCTGAAGAGCTGCTTTTAGCAGTCATTTTCCCCCAACTTAGCACTGATTTTCCCACACCAAAGCCTCAAACTGCACACTCAGATGATGTGGTGACAGATTTCAATGTATGTTTACATATATTGTGACTAACATCTTCTAGCTAATGGAATGCTCCTTTCCTCAGGGGCACATCACCTGCTGAAGCACAGTGACAGGTAAGTGCAGCACTGGATCCTGCCCCTCAAACTTAACACAGAGGTAAACACAAGCTGACTTGTTCCACGTCACGTCCCAGAACAGCCACAGTGCAACCAGAAGCAGTCTGGAGGGAGTAAAAAAGTACTTACTGGACAAAGAAGAGACACTCTTAAGCTTGTTGTTGCTATTTCACTGTCTGGATCAGCAGTCAGCTTCTCTTTAACTGTTATTTGAGAGAGGAAAAGTTGATTTTGTATTAATTTAAAACACAAATTGGATGATAAATAAAACAATTGTGAAACCATGTGCTAAACTTTCAGTCCACCGTATCTACTGGGAACCAGCAGCAGTGGCTGTTGCTTCAGACTCACACAATGAACAAGTCACTTAAGCAGATTTAGCTCTCTAGAAAGACCATAAACAACAAGATTTAAGAAAGTGAAAGGCAGAAAAGCTCATCTTAAACCAAAATCCCTAGAAAATGTATTTACACAGAGATGTCTCTTCTCATTTACATGAAACTTTGGCCATTATTTAATATCTACCAAGATAAGCCACATTGATTTCACTTCTAACTTCAAGCACATGAACTAAATGTGTTAGAGCAACTCTTACATCCACGATAAACCCTCAAACTACTCATCCTGAGATCTAAAACTGAAAAGCAAATTGAGAAATAGGAAGTCAGAAATACCCTGACAAAATCTGAGTTGTAAATAATGCAGTGAAATATTAGAGTCTTTCATCTCTAGTCTTTCATCTCTACCCCTCCTCGACTTTCACTTACAAGTTTTAGAAGCTCTTCTAGAAGCAGTTACTGGTTAAATGAACAATTCAGTCCCATTTTTAACCTGCTCCATGGACCTACACCCTCATTCTCACCCTGTATACACAGAGCAACAGCCAGATGGAAACTCTCTAGATTTTGGTGCATTTAAACCATCAAACTGCATTAGCACAAGCTAATACCCAGCACTGTGCAGAATATACTGGTGGGCTACTTTCTTCCCCTTTGGAGAAGGCCCTTTGCTGTGTACAACACATAATCTGAGCACTAAAGAGTAAGAACAGTGATCAGGTGTTGGTGTTTTCCCCCTCTCCCTGAAAGCCAAACATGCAGCACTTTTTGCTTCCATTTTTACTGCACAAACTTACACCAACATGTTGTTGTCAGAGAAAACAATAAGGCAGCAAACCTCACACTTCCATTTGGAAGGGGGTTGGGAGGAGCATTGTGCTGGCCAGACTCTCTCTCTCCAGGCTCACTGTGCCAAAGGAACAAACACTGTGTTGCTGGAGCCTTTCCTCCAGCATGTCAGCATCAAGGTTCAGTGTCAGGCATTGAGCTCAGCCTGCCTGAGGTACTGAATTACCAGTTAACTCTCTAAATACAGTTGTTGCATTCTGAAGAAACAAAGCCAGGATGGCTGAACTGAAAAGAGATTCTCTTGCATTTTTCCCTTCCCAGTGTCAACAGGGTTCCTGGCCTGGCTCCTAGTGCAAACAAAGGCTGCACAGGCTTTGAATTGGAACTGAATACAAAGAACACCACTATCAGATTCTCAAACCCCAGAGAACTGTAGGAAGTCCAAACCTCTCTTAGCACAGTCCTAATTCAAATCTCCTCTCCCCAAAAGCTGTTTTCCCTTTGAATCAAGCAGGACATGAGACATACTTAGTGCTCTAGAGTGATCAGGGTTCCGGATTCCTTTCGCTCGCAACCTCTGCAGTAGCACCGTAGAGGACAGCTGCTTCACCAGGTACACTGCCATGGAATAGTTCTGGAAAACACACCAAAAGGTCAGAGGAAAAAACAGTTTTCAGCAACAGACAGCTTGTGGGTTACAAAATGCTTTATGTGATTTGTTCTGGGAGCACTGGGCAATGTGTTTTGATCAGTTTTCAGACTAGGACAAACCCCTCAGTGCTTCAGGGAGTTCACAAGGCTTTGGAGGTTGAGAGATGCAGCATGGCTGAGAATTAGATTAGATGCTAGGGAAACCTTCCTCACTGTTACAGTGCTCAGGCACTGGAATATTGTCCAGGGAGGTGATGGAGTCACCACCCCTAAAAGAGTTTAAGAGGCATCTGGATCTGACACTGGATGATATGGTTTAGGGGTTACAGCAGAGTGGCAGGTTAAGGGTTGCACTTGATCTCAGAGGAAGGCCAAGGGCATCTTGTCCTGGCTCAAGCCCAGTGTGGCAGCAGGACTAGGGCAGTGCTCATCCCCCTGGACTGGGCACTGGGGAGGTCCCAGCTCAGTGCTGTGCTCAGCTTTGGGCACTCACTGCCCAAAGGCCATTGAGGCACTGAGCAAGTCCAGCCAAGGGCAATAAGGGCAGCAAAGGGCAGAGCACATGGGGAAGGGCTGAGGGAGTTGGGTTTGCTTAACCTTGAGAAAAGGCTCAGAGGTGACTACATGGCCCTCTGCAACTCCCTGACAGGGTTGGAGAGAGGTGGGGGATGTCTGTCCTGCCAGGGCTGCAGGGAGAGGATAGAGGGAATGGCGTTGAGCTGAGCCAGGGCAGAGTCAGAGGAGATGTTAGGAGAAATGTTTTCCCTGTGAGGGTGTTCAGGCACTGGGATATTGCCCAGGGAGGTAGTTGAGTCACCATCCCTGGAGGTGTTGAAGAGGCATCTGGATGTGGCACTGGAGGATCTGGTTTAGGGGTTACAGCAGTGACAGGTTAATGGTTGGACTTGATCCTAGAGGTCTTCTCCAACCTTGATGATTCTATGATTTAGCTGCAAAGCAAGCTATTAAACCAGCATTTAGGACACTTCTGGATTACATTTTCAGGACATGCATCCCACACCCCCTTTAGGCACAGGAATTCTACATCAATGTGAGGTGCTGCACTTGTGTCAATGCATTTAAGGGAAGTTATCAGGTCAAATATGATCAAAACTTCGTCTTGCCTTTTTTAATAAAAGTTATTTTGTTTTCAAATAGGAAAATGAGCAGTGATGCCTCTTCAAAAGGAATACCTAAGGAGATGTACCATCTGCAGTGTCTCCTAAGCCTGGAAGCATGGTTCAACTTTCCTTATCTGCCTGCACTTAGCTGTCTCTGAAATGTGAACTTCACTGCTGAGGCAGAACTGAAGAAAAGCAGTTAAAGAGTTCAAGAGTTCAGAGGGGCCAAGATGTGCTCCGAAGAATCAGCCCATGCAGCCAAGAAGTCACCACTCCTGTCCTTCCCCTCCCAGGGGGTTGGGTCACTTCCCACCGGTCTCTGAACTGACCATTCCAGTGTTCCTTACTGGTGTCAATGGAAAGCCATGGATGCTCCCAGCTGCACTACAGGAAATCATTTGGCATCCAAGCAGGTCAGATGCAGAGCACTAGCTCTGCCAGATCCCTGTGAGCAGGGTAAGCCTTCCCTCAAAGGACAAATCCTTCCTAGCACTGAGTCCAAATCACAGCCCAAGATCGCTCAAGTTTTCATTTGTCTAAGCTCTAAAAAAGCAGGGAATAAATGTATCCCTGAAAATGTGACATTGTAATGTGGATTCATCAGCAACATCCCTCAACCCCCAAAATGGGAAGGGCAAAGTTTGTGTTCTCACTTTAGGGTATCACAGAATCACAGACTTGGAAGGGACCCTCGAAGATCACCGAGTCCAACTCCTGGCCCTGCACAGG
>NW_008672102.1:10499-10856 GCF_000695815.1 Acanthisitta chloris | reverse complement strand
GGGACGGCCGGCAGAGCGTGTGCCCTATGGCATCTCCGTCATCGAGCGCAACGCTCGCGTCATCAAGTGGCTGTACGGGCTGCGCCAGGCCAGGGAGTCCCAGCAGGTCTCTGATGTGTAGCAGTGCCATGGTGGGCACTAGGACAGGTTCCTCGTGAGCAGGCAAAGCTGGATGAGGACAGAGCGCAGGCTGTGCCCCAGGAGGAGCAGTGACCTCTTGGTGGTGACAGGACCCTTGAACTCAGCTCCCCCTGTGCCACAGCACCACTGGCCCAGTGTGGTGGCTGGGCATCCATCATCAGACCCTGGAGAGCCAGGGCCCTGCAAGCCCATGGGAGGGCAGAGGATATGTGTGTC
>NW_008672102.1:9984-10479 GCF_000695815.1 Acanthisitta chloris | reverse complement strand
GGGGCCCCTGTGTGTGGCTGCCCTGCCTGCACTGCTGGCAACTCCTTCCTGCCCTCCTCCTCTCCAGCACCCATGGGTGGGGGGTAAGGGGCTGGTTCCCCAATGCACAGAGCAGGGAGCACAGCCCTGAGGAAGGAGCCTCCCCCCTGCAGCCTCTATCAAGGGGATCCTGCTGCCCAGGGTGGGGGCTGTATCCTGCTGGCCCTGTCTTAACTGCTGAAGGTCTGGGAGAAGCTGGGTGCTTTGGAGGGTGGGGGACAGACCTACCCCCCTGTTTTGAGCCGCCCCGAGGATGTGCGTTTGTGAGTGTGTGAGTGTCTCTGGGTGCCTGTGTCCCCCCTGAGCTGCCAGCAGTGCACAGCCCCAGCTATGCTGAGCCTGATATTTATGAAGACAACAGTTCCTTTTTTTCTACTGTTTTTCCTGATGTTTGATCTGTAAATAGTAATATTGATAATGCAGCTGGTTTTATTAAATCTCTGTTTTGGAGGCTGT
>NW_008672102.1:9698-9927 GCF_000695815.1 Acanthisitta chloris | reverse complement strand
GACCCTTGGGGTGCCTGTGGCTCCACAGTGCTGGGGTGCTGAGTGGATGGGTGCTGGCGGGAGCGATGGGTGCTGTGCCGTGACGTGCCAGCGCGGGACCCGGAGGGCACGGCAGGGCGGTGGTTGGGTCCGGCAGGTCCCGGCAGAGCCCCAGCCCGTGGGATTCCCCTCTGTGCCATGCAGCCCTCTCCTGCCTCTGTGCCTCACTCCGGCAAAGCTTGGCCGGGTC
>NW_008672102.1:8585-9678 GCF_000695815.1 Acanthisitta chloris | reverse complement strand
GGGGCGGTAATAGTGGAGACCTCCCAGGCAGGCTGGGATGAAAGTCAGCACAGGGAGTGCTTTGAAGATGAAAAGCACCCGTGTGTTCTCCCAGGGCGGCCTCGCGTGGCACTGCTTCCCTTAGCATCTTGAGTGCCTCCTGGGCCAGGGACTCCTCCTGCTTCTCACCATGGTGGCTGGGACAGCACCAGGGACTTTCCCTGGTGACTAGGACTTCCATCTAGCACTTGAGGTCCCCAAAAACGCCCTCATGAGGAAGCATTTCCCTCCCTAGCCGGCTCCTGCACTGTGCATGTCCACCCAGATCTGCTGCCTGGGGTGCAGGATCCACCCAGCTCCTGCTTGGGGTATCGTCAGGTCTAGCTGCTGGGGATGTGGAGGGCAGGATGTTGTGGCAGGACGTGGTGGCAGGACACAGGGATGGCATCGGGCCATGAGTCAGGCTGACAAATTGCTCTGGGGAGGACACACATACCCAGGGAATCCTTAATCACGGCACATGGGGCATGGGGTGCCTCCCCGAGGAAAACACCCCGGAAACCAAGGAGTGACAGGGACCCTGGGCACCCACTCGATGACAGGCTTTTCCCCTGGGGAAATCTCTGAGGGAACTGGATCCCTGCCGGTGGCTGGGACCGGCTGTGCTGCTGGATTCCTCAGCCTGGCGTGTCTCAGGGCTTGGTCTAAATTTGCTACTATGGTTAGGGAGAAGGGGGGGCTCCCCCCAGCTCCCCACCAGGCATGGTCTGAGAGCCACATGTCCCCCAGGCGCTGCTGGTCCTTGGTGTGGCTCTGATGTGCCATATCCTGTGTGGCTGGGACCCGACGTGGCCATCCAAAGCCCTGTGTGCTCATGTGTGCATGCATGATCAGGTGCACACGTCCAAGGATTGACATGCATGCACGTGTGTTTGTGTGCATAATTTCCGTGTGTGCACACAGATGAACGGACAGCAGCTGTGTTCCCAAGGCAGGAGCCTCCATTTGACCCAACAGCCATGGAAACCCCTGCATGAAATCCCAGCACAGACGTGTTCAGGCTCGTGTGCCTCTCTGCATTGCCCCCCTGTCGTATATCCTCTCTGGGGACAGC
>NW_008672102.1:8242-8549 GCF_000695815.1 Acanthisitta chloris | reverse complement strand
CTGCCTCCCGGCGGCTCCGGTTTCGTGGGGAGTGCAGCTGAGCCTGTCGGTTATTTCCAGGGAGGAGGGACAGCCTGGGAGATGTCCATCACCCTCACCCCTCTGTGCCGAGATCTCCCACGGGTGCCCCACGCGCAGGCGGGAGGTGCAGGCAGGCAGCCAGAACAGAGAGAAAACCGGCAGCACCCCCACCCTGCCCCCGTGTTTTCCATTTTTTAATTATTCCCCACTGATGAGCATCTTCTGGAAGTGCCAACGACATCACGTGCTTTAATCAGTGTTAATTAGCGGGTGCCTCGGGACAGTG
>NW_008672102.1:6952-8186 GCF_000695815.1 Acanthisitta chloris | reverse complement strand
CCATCACCTCCCACCCCCAGCCACATCTTAAACCCCTTCCCACCTGTGAGCCCCAGCCCAGTCCTGCCCATCCCAGGGCTCTGCCAGCCCCATGCCGGCAAAGTGTCTGCTCCCAGAAAGTGCCTTCCAGCACTGGGGCACTAACCATCCCAGGACTGGTGCCCCCCAGGGTCTCCACAGACACCCCTTGCTCTTCCTGTCCTCTCAGGCCCCATCCGGGGGGAGCAGTGCCTGTCCTGCTCTGCATGGGGACAGTGACTGATGCCACACTTGGAAGGAGGCAGCCTGTGCATGGCTGTGTCTGGGCAGAAGAGGAAGGAGGGATGGCACCGGTCCCCAGGCTCGTGAGGATCCCTGTGTCAGCCAGCTCCTCCAACTCCACAGGAAAGCAGGATGGTGGGGGCTTTACAATTCCCAAAACCAGTGAAAAGGCAAAGCCCCCACCATGCCTTGGAGCCCAGATGGATGCACAGTGGTTCTGGGGGCTCTCAGACCCCCATTACTGGGGGTCTCGGACTCCTATCCCCAGGGCAAAACCCTGAGGCCCAACAGAAATTTGGGGAAAAAAGCTGAGGTGGGATCAGGGGATTTCCATGGTGGTGGGGCTGGCTTTGTCTCAAGACAGAGCTCTCACATCAGCTCCTGCAGCACCAGCACCCTTCACCCCTGCCCATGGTCTCTCTGGCATGGCCATGGTGACACTGCAGGCTTCTGGAAAGTGGGATAAACAAGTGTGAAAAATACAACATGTAGAAAACGTTTCCTGCAGCAGCTGAGGATCTCGGTCTACCCCAACCATCCTTTGTCCCAGACTTCTCCCTCTCTGCTGGCACTGGTCACGGTGCTGCTCTGACTGTTGGCACGTTAGAAGCTGGTGGGTCGGATCATCATGCGGGTACCCTTCAGGGAGTAGCTGGGCCCCTGGAAGTGGTGCCAGCGGATGCCGTTGAGCTTGCGGATGTTGTTCCGGGCTGGGTAGTAGATGCCGTTCAGGTTGGAGAGGCCACAGGCATCGAACCACCATCCTGTGGAGGGAGAAGGGCAGGAGGGTGGCACCATGGGTGGGCACCCGTGGGTGCTGCATGGGGGTCCCCCTGCTCCACTCACCTCCTGACAGCATCTGGGCACACTTGCAGAGGCAGTTGTCATTGTCGGCGTCGCGGGTGCTGAAGCGAGTGCCCTGCAGTGCCATGCCGCTCTGCTGCCCAGCTGTGCCACTGTAATCCTGCAGTGA
>NW_008672102.1:3538-6937 GCF_000695815.1 Acanthisitta chloris | reverse complement strand
CCACAGCCACTGTCACTGCCAGCTGCCACGGGGTCACAGAGCCCCCCAGCCTTGCTTAGGGGGACCATGAAATGCCAGGAGCTGAGCACAGCACAAGGGATGCAGGCAGAGATCCTGCAGCTCCAGCTTGAGGGTTCCCAAGGGTGGAGGTTGTGCTCTGCTGGCGCGAAGAGGACCTCCCCCTAGGTCTCCTCCAGTCCTCTTTTCTGGGCGTCAGCTCCATGCATGCATGGGATGGATGGTGCAGGGTATCTCTGGGGTTTGGGCCCAACCTCCAGCCCAGCAGGCTTGGGGACAGTTGGAGATGGGGAGTGCTGGGTAGCCAACCCAAAGGTGCCTCTCTCCTACCTGTAAAGCTGCCGTTCACTCCCCAGCTGGAATTTCCCATAGTGGGCATACACCTGGCTGCCCTCCCAGTCCTGCAGCTCGACTCGCAGAGTGTAGGGCATCTGGCTTGTCTTTTTTTCCCCACCCTCATTCCCCAGCCAGTACTCCCCTGCTGCATCCCCGAAACCCTGGGGAGCATCAGGGCAGATGAGCATATGGTGCCCAGGGTGGCTCCAGGGTGCTCCCCTCCCCACACGGGCACGGACCTGCTTGTACTCCCTCCAGCCCCTCTGGAAGCTGAGGCTGCCATTGGCACGGAGCTGGATGATAGTCCAGCCCCCTTGATCTGTCTCCATGTCGCAGTATGCCTGCAGAAAGAGAGGGGGATGAGCTGCAGGTGGCCTGGAGTGGGTGTCCAGGTGCATCACCAGGCTGGGCAGCTCAGTGTGGGTGCTGCATGGCTGCTAGGGCTTGCTGAGGGGTTGGTGACCATGTGTTGTGCCAATTGCCTGGCTCAGGGGTCTCTCCTCCCCCTGTGGCCATGGGTAGGGGCTGGGGCACAGTGCTCACAGGGTGCCTTTAAAATCAGTTTTATCCCTCCATCTTCTGGAAGACTGTGCCAGCCCTGCCTTCACCCAGTGGGTACTGCCTTTGCCCCTGAGGAGCTCCCAAGGTCAGATGGGGTGGGAAGAACTGCTCTGGGATGTGCCATGCAACAGGGATATCCACTGTGGTCCAGAGCTGGTGTACACTGGGGTGGGTAGCACCCCGGGGTACAGGTGGAGAACCCCCTCTGGGCTGTGCTTACCTTTTTGGGCTCACTGAGGTTGGCAATGTGCAGGGTGTAGACACCACTGGTGCGGATGCCTGCCTGGTGCACCTCGGCACAGTCCTGGAATTGCTGCTCCTGCCCAGGTAAAGTGGCTGTGGCAGAGAGAACAGTGAGATGGCAGAAACCCTGCCAGCCCTGCAGCCCTGCCTGGTTTTGTTACTCTTCCCTCTCCCTTAGATGCTTTTGTGTCTATGGATTATTTTTCTTCCTTCTGCACTGTCTCCTGAGGGCTGGGTGAGGTGACCATGACACCAGGACTGCTGCCAGCCTAACCCCGGGGCTTTGCCATGTCTGGGAATGATGTTGGGCTATGGACCCTCCCCTGGGGGCTCCAAGCTGCTCCATGAATGCAAGGAGGGGCTCATTTTCTAGTGAAAAATCTATCCCCCCATGGCAGGGGAGTAGGAACAGGATAGTCTTTAAGGTCCCTTCCAACCCAAACCTTTCTGTGATTCAATGAATTTTGGGATGGTCACTCATACTGAGCTGAGCACAGGAGTACCCTGGAAACCTCTAGAGCAGACAAGGAGCTCTCCCACTGCCTGTACTGTGTCCCACACCCTCTCACCTCTGCCCTGGGAGACGAGGTGCACCAGGCTCTGCACGGACTGGAGGAGCTGGAGCTGCTGGCGTTGGAGCAGGCTGGTGTTGGCGCTGGCAGCCAGCAGTGTCTTTTCCATCTCCTCGATGGTGCCCCTCTGCCGGCTCAGCAGCCGCTGCAGCTTCTCCTTCTCTGAGCGAGCCCCTGCCAGCTCCTCCTGCTGTTTTGTCTCCATCTCCAGCACCCGCACCTCCAGGATGCTGGGAGGGGGAGGCAGCGGTGATGGGGGCGGCAGAGTGGGCCCAGCCCCAGCTGCAGTGTCCCAGCATGTCTGCAGGCACCCATTGCTGTCCCCATCCCCTGCTGCACCCACCAAATTGCACTCCCACCTCTGGGACGTACCCAGCCAGGGAAACCCAAAGCCCAGAGGCCCCAGGGATCCCAGCTGTCACCTGGAGAGATTAAAGCCCCTCCAAAGTGCAGTGTGAAGTGGGAGGGACCAGCCTCCCTGTGGGGTCCAGGGTCTGTGAGAGTCCCTGAGCCACCCCAGCCCCTACTTGTTCCTGTTCTGCAGCTTGTGGATCTCGTTGGTCTGCAGCAGCAGCTGCTTCTCCAGCTTGGTGGTAGACAGGGAATTCTCTTGGAGCTGCATCTCAATGCGCCATGTCTGGTTCAACACCTGCCTCGGGAGCAGAGGAGCGCATTGCCATCAGCAGCCAGAACCACACCACATCCCTGGTGTCACCAGGCTGGTGGGCACACAGCCCTGGTACCTCTATCACCAGTGCATTAAACTCTGAGTCACCTCAGGAAATCACTCTACTTTTACCAGCAGAGCAGCCAGGTCACCCTCTGTGGTCTCGGGGACATGGGGACACATGTGCCATACCTGGGCCTCCACGTCAGTGAGCTTGCGGCTCTGCTCGGCGCTCCGGTTGAGGAGGGAGCTGCCAATCTCCAGCATGGTGGCAGTCTGGTTCTGCACCACTGTCTGCTGCAACTCTGCCATCTCTGGCTTTATGCCAGACTGGATGTAGCTCTCCAGCTGTGGAGGGAAGTGGGGATGCAGCAGATCATCCAGGGACCTTGTTTCAGTGCCCCAGCTGAGCCTGGCGGCTCTGGACACAGCTCCCAGGCACAGCCCTCTGTGTTTCAGCATGGCATGACCCACATCAGGGCTCTTTGAAGCTTATCAGAGGACAGAGCAAGCTGAGCTGACACGGAGGAGCCCACTCAGGCACCAGATGCCAAGATTCCCAGTCTGTGGTGCCAGCTGGGACCTGGCACAGGCTTGTATGTGCCCAGGTGTGCTGGAAAGCTGTGGCTGATGGCTGGCTGGGTTGGCCTGTGCCAAGCAGATGGGCAGGGAGTGGCTGGAATTGGCATTGGTATTGGCACTGCAATTGGCATCAGCATTTGCTGCCAGTCATTAGTTTCCTGGGGCTGGGGATATGGAGGGTGGGGGTTCACCATCAGCCAGGGAAGATGAGTATCCAGCGCCCGGTGCTACCCCATCACAGGGAAGCACTCAAGGCTAGGAAGAAGTTGGCTGCAAACACAGCTCGGACACAGCTGAGATGTCGTTTCCGCTTTCCCAGCCCGCGGGGGAGCTGCCTTTCCCAAAGGCTTTGCTATTTCTGGCAGCACAGCCATGAGGTTCCCATTCAGCCCCTCCCCAGGGCGATGGCCTCGATGGGGG
>NW_008672102.1:987-3523 GCF_000695815.1 Acanthisitta chloris | reverse complement strand
GGAAGGGGCTGTGCTGCCGCCCACGCTGGGAAAGCAGCCCCCGAGAGCAGGAGGAACAGGGGCTGTCCCTCTCCCTGCACCCCACAGATCCCACTGTCCCCACACCACCCAGATCCTGCTCCCTGCCTGAGCTTCTCAGTGGTGCAGGCAGAGTCTCACATGCCCCTGCATCTTGTGGGGTTGTGGACCAGAATGGGCAGGGTGGGGATGCTGCTCTCTAGGAGTATGGCAAGCAGGCAGTGGTGCTGGGATGCTTGGCACTGTGGTGGGCAGGCAGCAGTGCTGGGACATTTTGCATCATGATGGGCAGTGGTGCCAGGATGCTCAGCACCACGGTGGGCAGCTGTGCTGGGATACTGGGCACCATGGTGGGTGGGCAGTGGTGCTGGGATGCTCGGCATGGGAGCAGGGCTGACAGTGGGCCAGGACACTGGGCTCTGCACTTGTTTGGCATGACGAAATCTCACTGGCAGCAGCAGTGTTCCCTCCTCCCCAGCACCAGGCAGTGGTGAAACCATGGCCCCACCATGAGCACCCATGGGGGCAGGAGGGTCCCAGGGTTGGGTATCTCAGCTGGCCTTGCTTGCACCCGCTTCCCTCGGGATTTTCCCTCTCAGGAACATGCTCTCAGAGAGGAAATGGGGAAAGGTCGGAGAGCCGTGTCTGGAAAACATTTCCCTGAGCTGAGGGATTGCTGGAGAGTTTCCCTTTAACCACGTCGTTAATCTTGTTGCTTCACAGGGCTTGGGGAGGCCTTTTCTCCCTCTCAATCTTGCTTTTTGCTTTTTTTTTAAAAAATAAACATATCTGTGAGCTGAGGGCAGAACATACCCGTGGAAAAGGTCAGGCTGGCATGGGGAGGGCTGAGAGCCCTGGAGATGAAGCCCTGGATCCTGGCCCCAGCAGCTCCCTGGGAGCTGGAGAGGGGCACAGTGTCCCCAGCCACGGGTGGCACAGGGGACACAAGTGGAAGAGGTTCTGTGCCAAGGACAGGGAATCTGGGATTGTCCTCCTTCACCTCGCAGGTGCTGAGGTGAGCTGGGCTCCCCTGGGCTCAGAGGATCCCACCAGCCTCATTCCTCCACGGAAAGGGTAGGGCAGGGGAACTGTGGTGCTGTGGGTCACCCCAAAACGTTGCCCTGGAGCAGGAGGGACTCCAGCCACCCGCTGTGCCCATGCCAGCATCGCATTGCCCATGGCTAGATGATTCTGTGCTGCCTTCTTGCAGCCACACCCCTCCCCTTTCCTGTCCCTATCCTGCCCTGGCATTTCTAAGTACCCCACAAGCACCGGCTGGGGGTCCCTGATCCAGAAGTGCGGGAAAAGCCCCTCACCTGCTGCCTGCACCCCTGCACCCATCCCAGGGTAAGCAGCACTGGCCCCTCTGCCATAGGTGCCCCAGATCTGCCAACCTGCCACTGCCCCACTGGGGACCTCATGCCACCCCGAGCCCCCCAGACCCAGCGGCACCATCGAATGTTTGTGTTTGAACTAAAATTAATTCCTCCCAAGACAGGAGTAGCCGACGTGTCCTTGTGTGCTGGGTCCCCTACAGCCATGGGGAGCTGCACAGGGACAGGGTGGACCAGCCCCCCAGTGCCACAAATGGGGTTCCTGGGGGATGCTGGTGATGGGGGTTCCCAAGAGAGCCTGGGGAGCTGTGTTAGGTACCAGGGGACCTCCCAATTCCTTGGCATCCTGCAGGGCTCCCCCTGCCAGGGCAGAGCAGACAGGGATGCAATATTGTTTACAATCTGTCCCCGAACCCGATGCCTCCTTTGAGCCCTGGTTTGTTTGTTCAGGGCTGGAGTTCGACCAAAACAAGCCTCCTTGGTCAGTTCCACTGAAATTTGGGAAGCTGAGGAACAACAGAAAAAAAAATAGCTACAAGCTGACTCTAAAAGGAGAGAGCCATGCTGCAGGATGGGGTGGGATGGGATGGTTGTGATGGGATGGGATGGTTGTGAAGGGAATGGATGGATGGATGGATGGATGGATGGATGGATGGATGGATGGAACAGGATGGGGTTGGGGATGGAATGGGGTACCAGCTGCCCAGTGCTCCACTGCCTTGTGCTCCTTTGGTGCAGTGCTGAGAGGCATTGCTGCCCACAGCTGCCCAGATGTTCAGTCCCACTTTGCCTGTGGTTGCCTGTTCTGGACAGGGCCATGTGCACCTGTGGTGGGACCACTGTCCCCCTGCCTTGCTCAGCTGTGCCCAGAGGCTGCTCTCACCCCAAGAGAAGCTCAGAGCTGGCCTGAGCACACAAAGCACAAAGACACCAGGGCATGGGGAGCCAAGGCAGAGACCCCAGGGTGCAGGGACCCCAGGACTGTGCACCCAGTAAACCCAACAGTGATGGAGATTCAGTGCCACCAGCAGGGTTGTCACTGGCCCTGCTGATCCTTCTGCAGCCTCCTGGGCTGGTTTCCAGCAGAGCCATGGTTCAGTGTTTTCCCAGCTTTTGAGGAATTTGTCCTCTAAGATGGCTGAGGGAACAAGGAACAACCCTGCACGTCTCTGCTGCCCGCCCTG
>NW_008672102.1:0-949 GCF_000695815.1 Acanthisitta chloris | reverse complement strand
CAGGCCATTCCCAGGACCCTCACTCAGTGTGTTGGCCCCATCCCCAAGCACTGTGGGGGCTTGGCACACACCTCAGCTGGAGGCATCACCCAGGAAATAGGGGTGCAGAGGCACACAGTTCCCTTTGCACTCTGGTGGGACACCACAGGACATGGATGTAACTGTGCTGGGTCAGTGACAGTTGGGGACAAGCAGCTTCCCCTCTTATCAGCACAGGCACCCAGTGTCCCAGCGTGGGGCACAGGGTTTAGGGTCCCCCAGGGAAGGGTCCCCTGGGATGAGCTATTCCTGGGTCTGACGCAGGCAGCCACGCTTCACTGATGGGGGCTGCAGGAAGGAAATGCTGCTTCCTGCCTCAGGCATTGGGGGACGGGGTGAGCTAGCTGAGGGGAAACTCTGTGGGTACACAGCCCCTCTGGTGTGTCACCCCATTGCCCTCTCCCTGCCCCCACCATGGGTCACAGGGCCACCCAGGAGCCACAGGTCCCACACAAAGTGTCACCAAGTGCTGGGAGCTTTTGCAAAGCCCGTAAGAGGAAAACGGATAAAGCTGGAGAGATTTTGGTTGCCTTATGTCCCTTATGTTCCTTTTTTTGCCTCTTTCCCAGTATCCTGATGCGGAACAGGGAATAATGAGCCCAAGGGATTCCTAGCATGGCTAACCTAGCCAGGACCACAAGGAGATGTGGCAGGGATGGACAGGGAATACAGCCTCAGTGGACAGTGATCTGGGTGAGTGAATTGCAGCACGCATGAGCTGACCAACAAACCCGGCAGCCCCCACCCCCTCCACAGAGACAATGCCTGATGCCAGCTGCACACCTGCAGGGAAAAGCTGACCTCGCTGCTCAGGTGGGCATACACCCCAATGCCCCAAGCTGTGCTGCTGGCAGGCAGAGAGGGCAGTGGCATAGGGGATGCTGCATGTGTGGATACCCCTGCTCACACC
>NW_008672101.1:0-3917 GCF_000695815.1 Acanthisitta chloris | reverse complement strand
AGTCCTCGGACGAGGAGGATGAGGAGTTTCAGTTCATCAAGAAGGCGAAGGAGCAGGAGGTGGAGCCCGAGGAGCAGGAGGAGGAACTGGCCAATGACCCCCGTCTGCGGCGGCGGCCGGAACCCATTTCCCGGGGCGGGGGGGGTTTTGGTTGTCTCTCCGGCAACAGCAGGTTTCCATTGGGACCTCCGTTCCCACATGGAGCATGGACAGGGAGGAGCTGCCAGTGCTCAGCCACTGAAGCCTCCCAGGAGAGAAGGTGTGGGTACTGCCCACGCTCAGCAGTCTCAGCATCTACCAGGAGCCGTTCACGACCAGCCACCTTTCCACAGGCTCCTGATGCTCTGAGTGTATGGGCTAACGGGATTTGTTGCAGACTGGCAAGACACCGCAAGATCGTGGAGCCTGAGGTGGTGGGAGAGAGCGACTCAGAGGTGGAGGGAGAAGCTTGGCGCCTGGAGCGGGAGGACACCAGTGAGGAGGAGGAGGAAGAGATCGATGATGAGGTGTGTCCGCAGAGCTGAATCTCAGGTCTTGGGAGCAGGAACGGCACAAGGCTGGCACTGCCTCTGGCACAGACAGGTGGTTGTGTGGTGGAGCTGGGCAAGTGTCACAGCTGGCCATGACTTGCGTGGTGGGTCACTGTCCTATTGCATGGGACAGGACAGTGGGAGAGGTCACCCTGTGTCCAGAGGGATTCCTGTGTGTTCTCGGAGCCAGCATGCCAGACAGTACAAGCGTTGGGCAGAGGAGGGGGAAGCAGCAGGCTGGTCCGACTACTCTGTGCCTGTCCCCACAGGAGATCGAGCGCCGGCGCGGGATGATGCGTCAACGAGCACAGGAGAGGAAAACTGAGGAGATGGAGGTGATGGAGCTGGAGGATGAGGGTCGGTCCGGAGAGGAGTCCGAGTCGGAGTCAGAGTACGAAGAGTACACTGACAGCGAGGACGAGATGGAGCCGCGTCTCAAACCTGTCTTCATTCGCAAGTAGGCAATGAGGGCATGGGAGTCGGGCTGAGCAGACCTCACAGCCGTGGTCCCTGCCTTGCTATGGGGTGGCTCTTCACCTCGCTGGGGAGGGGGCAGGATGGGCACAGCCTGGCATGGCACAGCTGGGGACCGAGGGGCAACTCCTGCACCCATAGCCTGCCATGGGCTGCATAAGCTTGCGGCAGATCAGGCTGTGGAGTATGACCAGAGCGCTTGGGCAAGGGCCATATGGTGCCAAAGGTGCTGTCAGCAGGCTGTGCCGCACAGCTGGTGGCTTGGTCCCCACTGCTCGCATGCACATGCACAGCTGTAGGGGAACAGTGCAGGACCCCTGGAAAGAGAACCCCTGGGGCTCAGCCTGTTCCTGCAGAGGGCAAAGGCTGACAGCAGTTGTGGTGCAGGAGGGGAGGAGTCAGCGGGGGCCGAGTGGCTGTGCTGGCTCATGGGAGGGCTGAAGGCTGTTGTGGCCCTGCTTTCAGGAAGGACCGGATCACAGTCCAGGAGCGAGAAGCAGAAGCCCTGAAGCAGAAGGAGCTGGAGCAGGAGGCAAAGAGGATGGCCGAGGAGAGACGCAAGTACACGCTCAAGGTGCGAAGGGGCAGGCTGGGGGCCACGGGGGACAGTCATCACAGCAAGTTTAACTTGGGCCTCGTTGCAGATCGTAGAAGAAGAAGCGAAGAAGGAGCTGGAGGAGAACAAGCGCTCGCTGGCAGCACTAGACGCACTCGACACAGACGATGAGAACGACGAGGAGGAGTACGAGGCCTGGAAGGTCCGTGAGCTGAAGCGCATCAAACGGGACCGCGAGGAGCGAGAAGCGTGAGTATTGGCTGCATAACCACGAAGCTGAGAGCCCACAGCAGGTGAGGCATCTCTTCCTCAGGCTGCCCTTTGACAGCAGGGTCCTGGCTGGATCGAGTGCCTAGAGCCCCTCCTGCCTGGTCTCCGGTTGTCTTTGCTCCCCAACAGTAAATGTGTAACCCCCTGAGTGGCTAATGACAGCCTCTGTCCCGGGAGGAGGACATGGGATCTCAGGGGCTTCTCTCCCCACTAGCATGGAGAAGGAGAAGGCGGAGATCGAGCGCATGCGGAACCTGACGGAGGAGGAGCGCCGGGCCGAGCTCCGGGCCAATGGCAAGGTCATCACCAACAAGGCTGTGAAGGGCAAATACAAGTTCCTGCAGAAGTACTACCACCGTGGTGCCTTCTTCATGGTGAGTACTTAAAAGAGCTGCAAGTACCATGGCAACCCTGGCAGAGCAGCCATATGAGCTTTGGGCAGTTCTCCCCCACTTCTGCTGGTGCTCGATAGAACCTTTTAGGCTGAGCGGGTGTGTCCTCCCATAGGATGAGGACGAGGAGGTGTACAAGAGGGACTTCAGTGCCCCGACCCTTGAGGACCACTTCAACAAGACCATCCTGCCCAAAGTCATGCAGGTGGGTGAGCTGGTGGAGGGCACCTGGCCCATGTGCCAGGCCAAGGGTTGAGGGTCCTGGGCAGAGGCGAGCAGTGGGTCTTGCATTCCTCTAAACAGCTACTCACAAGCTCTTCTGCTCAATAGGTCAAGAACTTTGGGCGCTCGGGGAGGACAAAGTACACACACTTGGTGGACCAGGATACCACCTCTTTTGACTCTGCCTGGGGCCAGGAGAGCGCACAGAACACCAAGTTCTTTAAGCAGAAGGCAGCAGGTGTGCGGGATGTCTTCGAGAGACCCTCGGCCAAGAAGCGAAAAACCACCTAAGGGCGCAGGCAGGAGGGCCTGGCATGGCTGACGTCGGCAGGAGGGTACTGCTCTGCCAGCTACCGGAACCTGGGCAGGGACAGAAGGGACACAGTCTCATGTTGGGACTCCTGTGGTGACAAGTCCATCCTCTGCCTGTGCCATGCCTGCCCTGCTGACGTGGTGCCCTGCTTCCTGTGCTGCAGACACAGTGAGCTCCCTGCCCACACACCGTAGAGGACAATGGCCTGTGGTGCTGGCTAGGCCCATGGCCACACCATGTATTACCAGCTGCCACCTCGGAGCCTTGGCAGCACCTGGCAGGGCTGTGCGGGAGCATGGCAGTACCCCTGGCTCCAGCACACCCACTTCTGGAGGAATTAGAGGACTTTGGTACTCATCTGGTCCACAGCATACCCCCGCTTGTATAGGCCATGGTGTCATTCTGGACCCTGTTTCGGGGTGGAGGACAGCAGTGATGCTGTCTCCTCACCCTGTTCTGCAGGGCTTGGCTTTTCTATCTGGGTGGGGTGGGGGTTTTGATTAAAGATTTGGTTTTTCTTACACACTGTCCATGTTGTTCCTACACACATAGCCACCCAGTTCTGTGCCTTCCTGCAAGCCAGTGTGGGCTGGAGCAGCACAGGAGGCACCAATCCAGGCACAGGTTGGCCCATGCACAGCAGCTGCCTGTGCTGCCCCAGGGGTAAGGCTAAAAGAGGAGAGAATAGCATGTCTCAGTGCTCAGCCAGGGCATTGTGTCCTGTTCCAGCCATGGGGAGCCCAGGCAGTGCCAGCCTGCTGCCACACATCTTCCCACAGCCTGGGCCTCGCTCATAAGGACCATGTGGGACCTACTGGGCAGGGGCAGGCACTGCACAGACGACAGCAACAGTCCAGTCCCACCAGTGCCTTTATTGGGTAGGGTAAGAACCCCGTGCTCAGTTGGTGAGGGTGATGAGTGCCTCCACCACGTTGCCCATATGCTCGCGCAGGCTGCGCTCAGCTGCGGCCCGCGAGATCTCCATCTCTGTCATCTGCAGGGAAACAGCCGCAGCCCCGTACAGTGGCCACAGAGGGCCGGGGACACCACCCTTGAGGACACCCACCCTAGGGGACATCCGCCCACGGGGACACCTGCATGCACCAAGCTCCTCCGTGAGCACAGGTCTGGTGACCAGACACAGCTGCACCCAAGGTTTG
>NW_008672100.1:321-11842 GCF_000695815.1 Acanthisitta chloris | reverse complement strand
CTCGGGGGGGATGCGCGGTCCCTCCTTCTGCCGGAGCTGCTGCTGCTCTTCCCTCTGACCGGCCTTGCAGCAGGGAAATGGGAAACTATTCCCCGTCAAAACGGTGCTTTTGCCTTTTTACGGGACTCTGGCGCATCTAATTCCCCTCTCCCTACCCCTGGCATCTCTTGCTGATGGATGGTTGTTGGCACCAAAGGTGATGTGGTATTTATATTTCCTGGGGTGTCATCCTCCATGAAGTCAGAGGTGTTGCAAAGGGCTTCAGCCACGACTAGAGCAGTCACAGTTTATCATCTGCCCCTGGTTCAAGCTGCATCCTGATATCTGAAATGTCCCCCTGATCAGTGATACCCATGAGAGAGGAGAAGGTGCCAGGGAGACCTTGGAGCACCTTCCAGTACCTAAAGGGGCTCCTAGAGAGATGGAGAGGGACTTGGGACAAGGGCCTGGAGAGACAGGACAAGGGGGAATGGCTTCCCACTGCCAGAGAACAGGGTTAGATGGGATATTGGGAGGGAATTGTTTCCCTGGGAGGGTGGTGAGGCACTGGCACAGGTTGCACAGAGAAGCTGTGGCTGCCCCATCCCTGGAAGGGTTTCAGGCCAGATTGGATGGGGCTTGGAGCAACCTGGTCGAGTGAGAGTTGTCCCTGCCCATGGCAGGGGAGTTGGAATGAGATAATCCTTAAGGTCCCTCCAACCCCAGCCAATGATTCTATTCAAGGACTTGCATTCACTTTGCAGGGACCTGAAGGCCAACTGAGACGCATCTGGAGAGCTTTCTCATATTGCTGCATTCCACAGCAACTGGTTTTCCATCCATCTCCCTAACTGCACTAACACCCACTTCTTGTACCCAGCAGCTGGGCTGATGGAGCTGTGAACCTCTTACTCGTCACACCTTCCATACTTCCAAATTCCTTCCTGCACCGTAGGCACGAGCTCAGCAGCTCATTTGGGATCTGTTCTTCATTGTAGTGGCAAAATGATGCAGTTTAGGAAGGCAAGTATTCACAGCCCCAAAGTGCTGTTGAAGGAGTTAAATGCTCCTGCCACGCAGTGCCAGGCTGTCTGCCTGAGAGTGCTTGCAGCAAAATATGTGCCATGGAGAGGTTTCTGCACTGAGTCACGAGCATTGAGCACTACTGGGTTCCAACCCTGTCACATTTTAAGCCAGCAAAGGATTGTTTTATCAGCAATCTGGGATATAGAGGTAGTCTAGATACCACCCAGCCAGTCATTAAGCACCTCATTGATGATGATTAGTAGAATGATGCTATGTCTTTGTGTTGTTTAACTGATGTCTACATTTTCCTTCTAATCACCCTGAAATTTCATTCCCCCCTCTGGATTTTGCTCTACAAGTGTTTCTACTTCGCTCTGAAAATGGGGAGGGGGGGGAGTCACAACAGGTTGCTGCCTCTTGTTGCTAAAGTAGAAAACAGCCTCTGACTTTTGTCTTCTGGTTTTGAACATTTTGCCTTCAGATCTCGATTGTTGTATGGAAGCATCTTGCCTTGGGATCATCTTATTATTCCTTCACACTCCACCAATTCTAGAAGATGGCATCAAAAAGCAACATTTTCCTTCTGTCTGAATCATGCAGGTGATGCCACATGAGTAGATATTCCACACCTCAAATGAGGGGAGATCTTTGAGCCCTCCCTGCACAAAATTTTCACCAGCTGCAACAAACCTGCTCCCCGGAAGTCCAGCAGCAAGACAAAATGTGTGTTTCTGTGCTGATTTCCCTCACAGCGCAGTTTACAACAGCAAGGCCTTGATAACAGTGGGGGTGGATAACAGGAGGTTTGTTCTGGTCACTGGGTGTTTGCTTCTGGCTGGGAAAAAGATTGTCCCATTCATCCATTCCCAGGAGCCTTTATTATGGCAGGATTGATCCAACACCTGTCACAGAGGAGAAGTACAAGGGGGCTCAGGGTGACTTTCGGGGTGCTGAGCATTTCAGATGCCTGAAGGCTCCCAGTTTTGTGTGATTTGTTTAATAACTTTTTTTTTCTGTTTCAGTGGCTTCCGGGGAGAAGGAAATCCCTGAACAAAACATGTTTCCAGTTGACATTTTCCCTGAGTATTTTGTATTCAAGCAGCTACCTTAGGCTACAATCTTTAATGACAATAAGTCTGAAGGGTCCCGATGGCCTCACAGTGGTGATATTTAGAGATCAAATCCCTTCAGGAAGGGATTCAGAGGGAAAAAGCTTGAAATTCCTTAAGCAGCATATTTTTGTACACTAGTGTATTTTGAAGCACTTTGCTTTGTGCCTGCATAAATGACCAGAATGTGGTCCCAGGGTTTTAACAGCACAATTTTGGCTTTTTTGCTACATATCCGTAGTAAAAAAAGAAAGAATTTGCTGATAGCAAACCATCAACACAGAGGTGAAATGTTACTGGTCTGTACCAGCAGCATGTGCAAGCTGAGAAATTACAACAGCTCCTTTAAACTGCCACTGTCAGTTGGTTTTCGCTGCCAAGCTCTGAATTGCTCCACCTTCAAACACTTCTGTGTAATTACTTCCCATGTAAGATTTCTTTTTTCTTCCTAGTGAAATTTAAAATAAAGCCGAAAACTTTTGATCTCTTTCAATGCCTCCCAGTGCCAAACCCTTTTGCCACACATGCATGGCTCTGTGCTTTGGTCCTTTGAAATGGCTAAGCCTCAATGACAGGAATTTAGAGTAGAATAAAAATAATTCTTTGTGTGTGAAGACTGGCATCCTAACATAAAAGATATTTCAAATTTTGCCCTCGTTTTTCAGTGTATATTTCCACCTATTCCTGCTTTCACTAACTGCCTCACACCCCTAATTCATCCCTTCCAACAACACAACCCTGTAAGAGCCACAAAGAAAATCTGCAGAACTTAAGGATGTGAATATGCAGAAAACGAGTAAATTCTACCAAAATGTTATCAAACACCTTCATCTTGACCGTGAACATTTTTTTCCCAGGGCAAAAGTTCTAGGAATCAGGCTGATCTGATGAAGATTTCCGTTGATATCCAGTGATTTCCAAGCGGGGCTGGGCTTTGCAGGCGCTCCCAGCCCCCACAGTGCCACGTAGGAGATCCTCCAGCGGTGAGATGGGGGAGAGGACCGAGAAGGGGAAGCTAGGCTGGGAGTTGCCTTCTTCCGTCCTCTCTGCTGCTGTAATGAGAGGTCCCAGCTGCCAAAAGACACATTCTCTACTCCAGCCCAGCTCCTCCCCTCCAAGATGTACTTGCGCACAGGACAAAACTTGCATTTCTTTTGTCTGGAGTTATTTCCAGTGTGGTTTTGCTCCCTGGGGAGCCTTTGGGTTTAGGGCAGTGCAGATCTACTGATCTTTAAATAAATAAAAAAAAAAAAACACGCAAAGATTTCATGATATGGGACTGATCCAACACCCCCTGACAAACTAGAAGGAGATTTCCAGCCTGCTGTTGCAGCAACTGGGATGGCTGTGTGGGAGCTGCTGGAGGGCAGTGAAATTTGACTGGTACTGGGAATCGTACACCCAGCTCTGGGGTAAACAACCCATGCCCAGCCATAAGAAGTCTGGAGTGATGCTGCTGTAATTGTTTGGCTTGTCTTATTTAAAGCAGCATTACTAATTCACTTGATTATCTATTAAAGGAGTGCCACGTGTTCTTTGGACAGAACTTTTAAAATATAAACTCCAGCAGCTTTGAACACTCACCCTTTCCTGGAGACTGCAGTGACCCAGAAGATTGACCCTGTTTTCCTGTATTGGAGACAGTCTGTCATCTTCTCAGCTGCTATGAAGGATTTCTGCTTTCCAGGATCACACATGCCATGAGGAAGGCAGGGATGCTCAGAGCCAGCACTGAAGAGCAGCTGAGAAGCCATCCTGGTGCTAAACATCTCTTGAAGGGAGTATAGCACATGGCAGGATTAGATCTTGGAATATTAAAAACCATGGGGCCTGCAAAGATCACTGTGGGGGCAGCAAAGGTGATACTGATCTTCTTTGCAGCCTCCACCTTGAACACATCTAGTGTTGCTGCAGAGGATGCAACAAGGCTGCGAGACTCCCTAACATGGTCAGATTCCCAAATTTGCATGTCCCCACTGTGTCCCCCATCCTGGTGACACAATTATCTCACCTGCCTGCAAGGGTGAGACAAAGACAGCACTGGAATGAGTGCTCCTCTGCCTCTGCACTGCTTTTGTCCACAGCTGCTGGGCATCTTTTCTCATCTAATTAGCAGGGATGGACAGAGAAGGTGAACCAGCCTTAAGAAAACCCTCCCTAGGTCAGCTCAAACTTTCTTGAATCAGTTCAACTCTCCCCAGACCATTTCTCCAAACTTCACAGGGCAGCCCCAGGAGTAGTGTTAGCACTGATTTGTTTGGAATAGCTGAGGAACATGCACATGTCTCAGTTTCATCAGCCAAATCTTTCCCCAATCCAGGGCAAATGGGTCTGGATGTAGTCTGGAAGCAGTGTGCGTGTGGGGAGGATCCAGCCTGAGGTCATAGAAGAGAATCATAGAATCACTGAATTGCTGGGTTTGGAAGGGACCTGCCATGCACAGGGACACCTTTCACTAGACCAGGTTGCTCTAAGCCCTGTCCTATCTGATCTGGAACACTCCCAGGGATGGGGCAGCCACAGCCTCCTAGGCAACCTGTGCCAGTGCCTCACCACCCTCCCAGGGAAGAATTCCTTCCCAATGTCCCATCTAACACTCCCCTCTGGCAGGGGGGAACCATTCCCTGTGTCCTGTCCCTCCAGGCCCTTGTCCTAAGTCCCTCTGCAGCTCTCTTGGAGCCCCTTTAGGCACTGGCAGGGGCTCTAAGGTCTCCCCAGACTCCAGGCTGAACACCCCCAGCTCTCCCAACCTGTCCCAGAGCAGACATGCTCCAACTGTCAGAGCATCTCCATGGCCTCCTCTGGACTCACTCCAACAGGTCCATGCCTTGTGCTGAGGATCCCAGACCTGGACATAGTCAAGGTGGGGTCCCACAAGGGCAGAGTTGAGGGGCAGAACCACTTTTCTCAACCTTTTGGCCACTCCTCACACTCCTCTGGTATTCTCCCAGAGCCATGTGAGGAGCCAGGAGAGCTGGTGATGGCAGCAGCCAGCATGACTCCAGTCTCAGGTGAGTTCACAGTAGCACTCAACACTGTGGTCTCTCCTCTAGGCAAATCAAGTACGTGTTGGATGAGGGGTTCCCCATACAGAGCAAGTCAGAGCTCACCTGCTTCTCCAGGTACCCACATGCAAAAGATTTGGGAGGATTCTGCTTCTTGGGCTCAAGGGCAAGTTCAGGATTGGCACTGTAATTTCCCCCTTCAACATCCTCCTTTGGCACTCTGAACTCATTCATGCAGCTCAAGGCATCACAGAGCAATGGCTTTGCTGGCAGTGGTGTGTCACACTTGGGTGGAATCACAGCCCTTTCCCCCCTCTCTGGCTTGCAGCCATGCCCAGGTCCCAGTTTGGCTGGAGCTGGGAGAGACCAGCTTTGTCTGGACAGACAGCACACAAAGGCTGGCAGTGAAGCTGAAAGGCTGCATCCCATGGATCTGTGCCCTGGTCTGTCTGGTCTGCAACAGCGATGAGCCAAACTCCTCTGTGCCAGCCTGCTGTGCCCAGAGCTGGGCATGCCACCCTCCGGCATCTGGGAGGTCACTGGGTGGGTTTATGTGCCCTAAAGGTGCAAATTCAGCCTATGGATCCTCTGTAAAGCCCTGATTTGATTTTGCTTCTTCAGCAGATGTGGTGGAGGAGAAAAAGGAAGGAGGAGGAAACCTGATTGCCATGGAGGCAGGCAAATTCCCCATCTGTGGCATCATGCAGGTATGTTGTGATGCACAAACAAAGAAGGCCAGGTGGGAGAGGCCACATCTGCAGCTTTCCCACAAAGCATAGAGGAGAGAGATTTCCTTAATCCCAGTTTGTAATCCCTGTTTAATACTCCCAGAGGAAAGTTCAAAATCCACAGGGTTTCCAGCCAACATATGGACGCAGGGAAGGGAGGGAGGTTGGAATTCCTCTGGTGCTTTTGGGTGGAAAGAATGACATCTGCATGGCCTTGACAGAGGTCCAGCACGGGTGATGGCAGGTCAGATTGCAACCCCCTGCATCCCAGACCTTTCTGGGAAATGGGCTATGATGGGAGGAGATGGGATGGTGCAGGAGTTTGGCATCCCTGGGCAGCAAGCTGGGAGGACCCATAGGCCTGTCATGTCCCATGTTCTTTCCACACTGGTACAGGAGCTGTGGTTTGGAGTTGTGGCAAACCATGAGGAGTCAGGACTCCAGGATACCCTTTCCAGGCTGGCTGGAGTGTTAATGGTTGGAGTTGATAATCTTAGGGAGTCTTTTTCAACTTTAATGATTCTGTGATTCTCTGCTGAGCTGCCTTGGACTGGTGATGTGCACTCCCTCCCCTCTGCCTTGTGGTGCCTGGGACTGTCTGTATTCACCCAAGCGTTAGCCAAAAAAGCAAGTGGCTTTTCAGCCACGTCAACCCCATGATTGCCAAGGACATTTCAAGGGCAGGCTGTGAGACCGGGGTGAGACCAGGGTTGCTGTAGCTTCAGTTTCCTCTCTGTAAAGAGCCTGAAATAGGCACCAAGGAATGTCCCATTTTGGTTTTGAGCATTTATTACAAAATATAAGCAGACAAGGCCAAGCAATGGGGTGGTACATCTGCTCAGAGTGGAGCTGTGATGGAGATTCTCTGATGTCTCATCAAAAGCTGAGTTTGAATTCACTGTGATGTTAAAGCTTGTCCTCATCTCTTCCTGACTGCCAGTTTTAAGGAAGAGTGTGGAAACTTAAGAGGTTTGAGCTCTCTGCCTTTCAGCTGAAGCTGAGAGGAGGCTCAGACACACATGCTTCCCATGCAGTGCTGCAACATTTTAGGCTTCTTCTAAGGAATGTGAGCTGTAAAAGGATTAGGGTTAGGGTTAGCCATTAGGATTAGGGTTAGCTGTTAGGGTTAGGATAAGTGTCAGCTGTTAGGGTTGGGATTAGGGTTAGAGTTAAAACCGTATATTCAGGAGCCAGAAACTCCTCTAAACCCACTCCTTGCTTGGAGAGAGATCCTCTGCCAGCCAATCTTCTGCTTCCAGCACAGCACTGCTCAAGGGTGGGCAGTGGGGTGGGATCAGTCTGTGCATGTGTGTGTATGTGTGTGCAGGCAAACAAGTTACACAGCTGCCTGTCCAGGTGATTCTGCCCATCTTCCTACTGCCCTTCAGAGTGCTTTGGTTGTTGAAAATCAGGTTTTCTACAAGCTGAGCCATAAAACTGCCACTGATGATGCTGATGGGATGAGAGGGATGAATGCAGGACTGGACTGGTGATTTTGCTGTGTTGTGGACTTTAGGGTGGTTGATGAAGGAGTTTTAAGGCAGGAAAAAGGAGGAGGGGAGGGATGAATCCAAGGAAAGACATGCTGGGCTTGGCACCTACCCCGCACTGGGCAGCAGTCCAGCAGGAGCAAACGGCATGTACAATTCTCATCGCCCACGTGCTGCAGATATGTAAGCACAGGGATTCTTAGGAAGGTGCTTGGCAGCCTCTTTGTCTTCTGTGCTCTTATAGAGGCAACAGAAAAGCTGCCCAGAGATATACAACGGGTATCAGAGAATCATATTATGGTTTGGGTTGGAAGGAACCTTAAAACTCATCCAGTCCCATCCCCTGCCATGAGCAGGGGCACCTTCCACTAGACCAGGTTGCTCCAAGTGCCATCCAGCCTGCCCTGGAACATTGCTAGGGATGGGGCAGCCACAGCTTCTCTGGGCAACCTGTGCCAGTGCCTCACCATCCTCTGAGTAAAGATTTTCTTTGCAGTATCTAATCCAAGTCTCTCCTCTTTTAGTTTAAAACCAAACAGGAGGAGAAGAATCATCATCCTTCCCAGGTTTCCAAGAACCAAAGACTCTTGGTTGCCTCAACCCAGGGGACCTTGTGCTGATCTGGTGGGACCAAACCAGTTTGTGTGTAGGTCTGAGTGGGTGCAGCTTTGCTTGGGATGGCAAAATGCACCCACATGGGAGGGAAATGTCACACTAGTTGGGTCCCTTCCCATAGGACCAAGTTGAGTCAGGTAGCATAACCCATAACATGGCAGTTTAGGATGCATCTGTAAGAAGCCAAGATGTATCTCCAGGACATATGTCCAAGGCCACGGACTATCTGGCAGAGGACGAAGCATATGTTGATGAGACCACAGGCATTTGAGGGTTTATTTGCTCTCTGTGTCACCAGAGTTTTGAACTCAAGTCCAAGTTACCCAGATGTGACCCGATTTGGCCTTTCCAAACTTTTTAGTGCTTTTTCCAGCTTTAATGCCACTTCTGATATGGTTTTGTAGTGTGTGATAGATACACAGTGTCACACATAATGTTTAATACATTTAACTACGTATTTCTCTCTGACATTTCCTATATCCCAGAAAACTGGTTCTGCACACAGAACCCTTAGCAAAAAGGGATATCTTTCCTGTGTCCCCACACATCAAAACCCTTAGCCTGTATACATGCTTAACACATGCCAGCAGAAAGTTGCAGTATGTTTTTCCTAGCTACTGTATAGATTCCCAGTGAAAACTTGGCAGGAGAAATGTGGCAGGAAGGATCTCTGGAAAATTCAAGGAGCCCACATGATGCAACCATGATGCATTCTTGCAGAGCGCCTCCTGCTCATGTGAGCTTCAGAAGGAGCTGCTAACATTCTACTTCAGCTGCCAACAGGCTGCATCCATGCATTAAAGACTTTTCCAGGGTCAGATCTCTGTCCTGCCAGAGCTCCAGGGTTTGTGCTGCTGGGATTGCACAGCCACATTCCTGCGTCAGAGAGGATGATGTTAATTTTAGAAGCAAAAGCCACTCTTAGTTTTCCATTTTCCTTCTTTTATAATTTGAAAGGAGGGAAGTTGTTGCTCATCCAATGAACTCTTCTCTATTTCCCTCCTCAGAATGAATCACAGCTGGTGCATTCTGCTCTGAAAACACAAAAAAATCAATCAGCCTGTTGCAATTGTTTGTAAATATAAATATATATATATTTTTGCAGCATGCTGATGAAGATATAGAAACTCACAGGAGTATTTAGTTTGGGAATATTCAGGTACTAGGGAGATATAAGCATAGCAGATACAGATCCTGGAGCAGGGGAAGCTCCTTGGCTGTTTGCTGGGATATGGCCATGGATCTGCAGGGCTCAACATCTGCCAGCTGAATCACACAAGAGAGGATCTGACTCATCACATAAAATCTGCATCTGCAGATGTCCAAGGATTGTATAAATTTGGGCAAGCCTGATTGTCCTGACTTAAGTGGGGAAACTGAGGCATGGAAGGCGAGTTTGGGGCAGAATCACGGCCAGGCATCCTGCACTAGTGGTTTGTGCTGTTTTTGTTCTCCAAAAGGATGCTGTAGACTTTACAGGAAGTCACAGGGGCATCTTCTTTCTCCTTGGACAGGTAATCTGCTGAGGGTGGTACCTCAGGATGTCAAGCTGCTCTGTGCAACTGTACCTAAGCAGGGCAAAGCCCCTGTGATTAGCCCTGCTCAAGCCTCATCCAGCAGAGACAGATCTCACATCCAGGCAGGCTTCATGGTCCTCACAGCCACAGAACAGCCCTCTGTATCCTTGTCTCCTCTCCCTGCTCCTGGTTAGTTTGTCATAAACCCCAGGCAGGAACAGGCTCTTGTCTTCGAATCATAGAACCATCAAGGTTGAAGGAGACCTCTGAGATCATCAAGTCCAAATATCAACCTGCCACTCTGCTGTTCCCGTCCCTGCCACTCTGCTGTACCCTCTAAACGATAGCCTCCAGTGCCAGATCCAGATGCCTCTAAAATATCTGTAGGGATGGTGACTCCACCGCCTCCCTGGGCAACCTCTTCCAGTGCCTGACTACCCCAACAAAGAAAACATTTTTCCTAACATCTAATCTGAATCTTCTGTCTCAGCTTATAACCATTTCCTCTGGTCCTCTCACTGCAGGTATGACAGAAGAGACCATCCCCCACCTCTCTACAACCCCTGTCAGGTAGTTGTAGAGAATCATAAGGTCACCCCTCAGCTGCCTCTTCTCAATGCTAATCAAATCCAACTCCCTCAGCCCTTCTTCATGTGCTCTAGCCTTTTTCTGCCCTTCTTGCCTTTCACTAGACTTGTTCAGTGCCTCTATGGCCTTTTTAAAGTGAGGAGCACAAAACTGAGTCCCCAAAACTGAACACAGCACTTGAGGTGTGGTCTCACCAATGCCAAGTACAGGGGGATGATCACTTCCCTAGTCCTGCTGGCCACACTATTCTTGATACAAGCCAAGATGCCATTGGTCTCCTTAGCCACTGTTGGCTCATACTGAGCTGCTGTCCACCAGCACTCACCCAACACTGAGCCCTGGGGAACACCACTGGTGACTGGCCACTAATTGGATTTAGCTCCATTAACCACAACCCTCTGGGCCATCCAGCCATTATTTTACCCATCCAAGAGTCCACCCATCCAAGCCATGAGCAGCCAGTTTTTCTAGAAGTATGCTGTGGGAGACAGTGTCAAACACCTTACTGAAATCCAGATAGACCATGTCCACAGCCTTCCCTTCATTCACTGAGCAGGTCACTTTGTCATAGAAGGAGATCAGATTGGTCAAGTAGGACCTTCCTTTCATATATCCATGTTGATTGGGCTTGATCCCCTGGTTGCCCTGCAGGTGCCATGTGATGGCAGTCAGGATGATCTCCATGACCTTGTCCAGAACCGAGGGTAGGCTTAGAGGCCCATAGTTCCCTGGATCCTCCTCCCAATCCTTTTTGTAGATGGGTATAACATTTGGTTATTTCCAGTCAGCTGGAACTTCTCCAGTTATCCAGGACTGCTGGGAGATGATTGTGAGTGGTTTAGCGAGTTCATCTGACAGTCGCCCCATTACCCTGGGGTGGATCTCATCAGGACTCATGGACTTGTGAGCATCCAATTGGCATAGCAAGTCATTAACAATCTCCTCCTGGATTACAAAGGCTTCACTCATCAATGGTGCAAATAAATCCTGTTGCTATAAGCAGCACTGGCCACCATGGCAACATTTACTCCAGCAGCTCTTGTAGGACCTTATCACCTGTGTTTTCCCTCTTCCTTCATATAAAAAGAAAATTGTGTGCCTTGATGTGACCTCTGCATCCCCAGGGCAGCAGGATCACTGTTCTTGGGGGTGAGATCAAGTCCTCTCCCAGCCTTGACTGCCACAAGGGTTTCTGTCTCCTGTCCCAGTTCCTATCCCACGCTCTGAATCCTGCACTGGGAATACACTTCTGGCTGTGTGGTCTCTGACCAGCAGTTTCCCATGCTTCAAAAAGTGCCAGAAACCCACAAGAAACAAGCACAGCTCCTGTGCTGCTGTCTCTGAGCTCCCTCTGATCCCAGTGGAGCTGATGCTTGTACACTTGGGCACATAATAGTATTTAGGAAGACTTTCCGGTCTGGAAGTGTCAGGCTGGAAAACGCTGCACCAAAGCAAGAGAGACCA
>NW_008672100.1:0-276 GCF_000695815.1 Acanthisitta chloris | reverse complement strand
TTTGAAAACAGCAGACACGGGCGATGGGCTGGATAGGATTCAGTAGCTATACAGAGAGACGGGAGCGTTGCTGCCGCAGGTTTAATTTAGACCCTGATCCCATTCTGGTGGCGAGACACCAGCTCTGAGCAGAGCTCCCCTCAGCACACACTCCCTGCACGGCCCTGGCACTGCCGCCCCTGCCCGGGGCAGTGTCCAAGCGCAGCTCCCACCCAGCCCCGGGGAGTCTCCTCTATGCGCAGCTCCAGCTCCACCTAAACCCACCCAACATCCCTC
>NW_008672099.1:7553-14689 GCF_000695815.1 Acanthisitta chloris | reverse complement strand
GGCTGCCAGCGAGCTCCCGCGGGCTCGCTCGGCCCGTCAGCAGGAGGCTGAGCACAGCCTGCGGGGAAACAGCCGCGGTCGTGCCACGGGGACACGGCTCAAACACCCTTTGCAGATGGTGCCCTGCGCCCAGCTCGGTCATGCCTGTCACGAGCAGAGGAATGCCAGGCTGCCAGTGGCTTTTTAAAAATGAGTCAGTATTATAATTGTTATTGTTATAATAATAATTGTTTGTAAAATGCACAGTCATGATTCAAATTGCGAAATATTTTTATATGACCTTATGTCTTTTTTTAAATTTTGGATTAACAAGTGAGAATTTTCTTCTAAATCTTATGTGGGAATGATAAAACCAGAAAGCTTGAGGCATGCAGCTGATCCTACCTCTGTGCAGGAGACATTTCCATAAGAGATGTCCAACAGAGGAGCTGCTGTGTCACCTAAATCCTCTTGGACCCTGCATGGCCAAGCACAGAGGGTCAGGGCAGTGCCAGGCTGGTGACAGAGGTGACACTGCATGTCCCTCCCAGACCGATGGGAACGGGAGGAAAGAAAAAGCCATTTCAGAAGGTGTAATCAAACCACAGGAAAATATTTAAAACATAAATATACCTCCCAAGTGTCCTAGAAAACAGTAAACTGTATAAAAATAGGATCACTCCGTGGCTTCCTTCAGCTTTGAACTGGAAAAAGAAATAAGGGATCACAGGGGAGGAATTATGGCTGTAAATCAGGGTTAATTAAAGTAATTCCTCTGCTTTAATACAGCCTTAGGTGAGTACATTGAGCCAGATGAGTAAGGTGTTATTCTTGGGAAGGTTTTATAACTAATTTTGTTGAATAGGATCAGGTTAAAAAAGAAAGAAGAAATTTCCAGTTATTGGCTGAATGGGTTTTGTACAACTTTTTTCCCAGATTTTTGCTGAGGCTGCAAGGAATCACATTTTGTATTTAAGTAATGTACAAAATGCTGCTCTCTTTACCCAGCATTTGTGGGCTGAGAGAGCTGGAATAGTGGGTAAAATCCCGGGGATTTTAGTGGGAGCAGGATCCCTTCCTGCAGGAGAGGCTGGAAATGATCCATGAACTTGTAAGTTAACTGTGTGAGTGTCCTGCTGGCAGTGACACTGTTGTCTCAAAAAGATCCAATTTGAATGGGAAATAAGATGTAATTCAGCAAGACAATAACTTGGATAGAGCAAATATCCTCACTTACACAATTTATGTGGTCAGAGATGAACTCCTGAGCCGCAGCTTTCTCTGAGAACTCAAACAGCCGCATCTGTCAGGCATGAGCACAGGGAAGGTGGTGTAAAGGAGACATGAGTTATATCAAAAAGCTGAGGTTTTTATCCTGTGAATCCTTTAGTCAAGTGAAAGAACAATGCAAGGGTCCACTCTGCCCCTTCTCCAGCACAGAGCTGGACCCTGTGCTGGGAGCTAGGGGAGCAGCTTTGCATTAACTGGAGTCTCTCTATAGTGGGAGAAGGAAGATTGGCCTTTGATGAAAGGCAGAAGAAGCCCCTGGGCTCCCTGAAGCCCTGCAAGGAAGTGGATGTGTCCTGCTCTATGGTGTGAACTAGCTCTGGGGGCTCATCATTTGTGCTGTGAGGGAACAGGGTTAGGAGATTTTACATTCCTTGTCTTAAAGCTTTGAGGCCAAAGGTGCTTCAAGGAAAATTCCGTTGGCAGCAAGTGTTTCCGTACTCACTCTCTCCGTGAAGCTGTCGGCTCTGTAGCCTCCGCGGGGCACCATAGTGACAGGCACGGTGATGAGGCAGACAACGGCTCTGCCTCCTCCTCCCGCTGCCCACAATGTCTCTGCCAGGGCTGCAGCCAGCGCCTGCTTCTGCTCCTGCCGCCCGATCCGGCACAGCCTGCGGGGGAGGGACACGGGGCTGTGACCGCAGCACTGGGGTCAGGGGGGGCAGCAAGGACAAGTGCCAGAGGATTTGGTGGGAAGAAGCCTTGACTGGGGAGTCAGCCAAGGCTTCATTACTTGTGAAAATCCCACCTGTAGCTGCACACCTGAACCTGGGCCTGGTTTGGTTGAACCCAGAGGCTGGCACAGGCCAGCCAGAATCCAAACTACCTGTGGAAATAGTTTCCACATGTCCCACAGGAAGGTCCAGCTTCTTACCTTTCCAGGTGAGTATATTCTGTGTCCCTTGTGAAGAGCAGGTATGCGATGATGTGTGCTTGTATAGCCATCAGAATGGCTCTTGTTCCCCCCTAGGAACAGAGAGACAACCCCCACCCCAATCTGAGGAGCCTGAATGAACACATGCCATCCCCAGCAGTCCCTGGCCAGTGGGAAAACAAGAAACCCCTATGTAGAAGAAGTTGTGGGATGGCCTTGGCTGTGTGCTGGGAGCAGCAGGGGTCCAGTGGGTGCCCTCCCTCCCTCCCAGTGCTCAGCCTTGGGGAACAGCACCCAGATTTTGGCATGTGTGCTTGGAAGCTCCTTGGTTTGTTTTTCCTCCCCTCCAGCCTCACAGCAAAGGGATGGGGATCCTGAGAGAACCTGGTGGTGATGTGAGGCTGTGCATGGTGGTGTCTGTACCTGCTTCCTGCTGTGCTGAAACACACACCAGGTCCCCTCTGAGGGCAAAGAGCCTCAAAACCCAGGGAGTGTCACCTGCAGTTGTACCCAGTGTTTCAGCCTCCATGTGGGTTTAAGGGATATACAGTTTGAGTGTGTATCTTGGGCTTCTGCTTCTTTGTGTGTAGTGTTGTGATGGCAAATAAAGACGAAGAAAACCTCCCTCTGAAAGAATGAAAGTATAGGTGACTTTACCTGTTGGATCTCTAGGTTTGGAAGAATTAGGTAACCAATTCCCAGAAAAGAAAGAGAAAAATCCTGCTGATTTGTGCCTACCTAAACCCACCTGCTGCCTCTCCTGAGCCCTCCCCTGGAGCATCTCACAGTGGGTATCACAGCCTGTGCCCACAGCAAGCTGTTGGATCCAGGCTGTCCATCCCACTCCAGCCTCGGGCTAGTGGCTCCCCTGCAAGGACAGCTGGGGAGGAGGGCTGTGGCTGGAGCCCCTGCAGCCTGCCCAGTGGGGAAATCTCAGCCTGGGAGGTTGGCAGGGCAAGGGGTGCAGGAGTGATGAGCATGGGGGGCAAGTGTGTGTGCTGCTGAGGCCCCCAGCACGGGCTGCCAGCTCCCACATTCAAGACACCAAGGAGCTGGTGCCAGTTGCTGTGTGACACTTTCACCTTTCCTGCCTCCAGCGCGTAGGCCAGGTCGGAGCGTGGCTGACGGAACCTGAAGTGTGCTGCTGCCCACTCGCAGCTGAAGACTTGAGTCGTGTTCCCAAACAGTAGCTTCTGCATCCCCTGCCGAGAAGGAAGCAGAGGGTTCAGGGTCAGATCCCTCATCCCAGCACTTGGCAGGATCTGTAACATCAGGATGTTTTGGGGTGCAGGTTCAGAGTGTATGCCCACACAGTATCACACACGGAGCAGGGTCACACTGTCAGGCCAGACAACTTCAGAGCAAAGGTGATGTTTGAGGTCAGTGCAGGGACTTTAATCAGCACTCAGCTGCTCCAGTGAAAATCATTTGCAGTGTGTAATAATACACATTTGAGCACAGTGCACCTTTTGGAGAAGTCCTGCACTGGGGCTATTCTGCCATCACCTGCAGAACCCCAGTACTACCGGACAGCAGCAGCCAGCAGCAGCACTCCCAGGACAAGGCACTCAACGGGGACTGAAATCACTCACTGATGGTCTAAAAGGCCTTTTCCAATCCAAACGATTATGATTCCATGATCCTGCCTCCTGTCCTGAAGCTGTTTTCCAGAGAAGCCCCAAAGTGCAGGGAAACGTTACCCGTTATCATTTGAATGGTTCTCTCATGAGAATTATTGCGTATCAGCTTTAAGGTTGTGTTGCTGCCACGTTCGTTAAAAGTCTCATAAATAATCCATCCCCACTCCGGCCCTAGTTAGCTGACAGCAGGCTGCAGCCCGCAGCCAGCGGCGCGCCGAGACGCCCGAGCGCCGGGAGAGGCTCCCGAGTCTCTTTCACTACAGGAGATTCAATTACAGCTCATGTTTAATTGAGCAGCAGCTCACCATCGCCGTGTCGGGGCAGATGGGGCGGCCGCCCGCGCCCAGAGGCAGCAGGAGGGGTGGGGTGACGGCGGAGGGAGGCTGCGGCCCGGGGGGCTCCCCAGCTCCGGGTGGTCCATCGCCAGCGCTGCCCCAGCCTCGCTGCAGAAAGAGGAGCAGACCGTGTGTCATCCCGGGGCTGCTGCCTCCCGTCCACTGCAAGATTCCCCCAGTATTCCTGGTGCGATGGGCACAGCACCCGCCCGGGGGATCACGGCGGGGAGGGGGACACAGGGGCTGCCCTGGAGCAGAGGTGCTCTTAGCTTCCAGCTGTTTGCAGACATTCCGAACACCTTCCTACAAGCTAATGACTGGAGTGGGGAATAACACTGTGCTTGTCTGAATTATAGGGAACACACTTCAGGGCTTCCCAAGCTAAGGGCACAGCAAGTTTTCCAAATACTTACATTTTGGAGTCTGTGTTTGTTATCCTTTTCTCTGTGGTCTAAAACGGACCGTGAAAATCACTAGTTTTGGACAGAAAGGTTAATTTGTGTTGGACTGCTCTGCCCCTATGATTTAAATCAGGAAGACATTCCTTCAAAACACCTGAAGAAAACATCTATTTCTCAATAGAGCAGCAAGAGGAACGAATCTCCATAGAGACCTGGGCTGCAGGTATGGATGTGTGACTTCCTCAGTGTGCCAACTCTACGGGACAGCCCCAAACCCACCAGACAAACAGAAAACGTTACCTTTGGGGAAGCAGTTACCTGGTGAGTTGTATTGCTGATTTCCAAGCTGAAAAGGCAAAATAATGTACAAATTGAAAACCCCAACAGAGATATTGCTGACATACAGAGAAACCAGAGCCATCCAGAAGAGAACCCCAGAAGAAAGGAAGAGTAAGGGCAGTTGTGTTACTGTGTACACAAGGACTTTTTGTCATCATCACATAAATTTAGTAATAAAACATAACTTTAAAAATTATGTTAAATAACCACCTGGAATTAAAAATGTGATCAAGAAGGAGAATAAATCTTACCCACGAAAACTAAAGATTTCTCTCCATTTGTTCAGATCAGAGATTCTGCTGGTGATCTTCTCCAGCTCTGTCGGTGCAGTGTGCTCAGCCCCCTGGTCATCCATCACAGCCACATGCTCAGCCCCCTGGTCACCCACCCCAGCCGCCTGCTCAGCCCCGTTGTCACCCATCACAGCCGCCGCGCTCCGGGAGGTGCTCCGGAAGATGCTCCGGGCGATGCTGCGGGATGTGGGCACTGAGGCTGCTGGGGGAGCGGCTCCCTGCCCGTCCCCCGGGGCTCGCGGGCAGCGCCCCCGTCACACCGTGATTGTACTGCCACGAGAGCCGGTCCCAGCCACGCTACTCTGCTCACCCACCGGCAGCATCAATGTTTAATGCCAGGAGAGCCGGGGAGCTGACGGCAGCGGGGGCTGCTCGGCGGAGTCTGGCTGCGGGGGGCAGGAGCGGGGACATTTTCCAGCATGGAGCAGGAGTGAGGGTGTTTTCATGGATGAGAGCGGTCCTAGGATCCATGCTGGGGCTCCCCCAGCCCCAGAGTCCACGGTGGGCCAGCCGTGCCTGCTCTGTCACTTTCAGCCAGTCAAACACACAAATATTTTCCCAGTTTTATTTTGCTCATAAGAAGATGTTGCTAGCCTTAGGAACTAGATACAAATGCAAATGACAGTTGAGCAGATACTGGGGGCAGTGGAGGCAGGTTCTGTGTGCAGTGACCCCTGTGAGGATACCCAGACCCCAGGTTCAGGCTGCTCTTGCCTGCACAGCAAAGGGATGGGTTTGAGTTTTCTGTGTAGTAAACAATACCATGAGAACAATACAAATTGTGTGTTAAGAACATATATTAACATTAGGAAGAATATGCATATGGATTAAGGAGAAAATGATGGGGGCCATGGCAGCTTGCAGCAGCTCTTGCACATTGTTAAAATCTAGGGAGAAGTAGGGGCAGAGCTGCCTTGAGGAAGGGTTTGGGGAGTGGGGATGCAGCTGACAAACCTTTACAAAAGCCCAGCAGTGTTCTACCATTTACAGTAAAAGTATAAAAAATTACATTAAAGTGAGGCCTTGCAGGCTGGTAGAGCCCAAAGAACAGAGGGCTCAGATCCCTGGTACCTGGTACTGATCTGCACCTGGGGGACTGGCTGGATGCTGGGTGGGATTGCTTATCACTTCCAGCTGGTGAGATAGCTCCTCATCTGCAGCCAGGTGGGATTGCTCCTCAGGCTGCACCCCCTGTAGATAAATGGGTGACTGGAGCAGGGGCTGCTTCCCTATGTCTGCTCTGGGTGCTGTTTCCGTGTCCTGCAAGGAGCACCTCATCTCCAAGGCACCCGGGTAATCTCACAGAGGTAGTGTTTGGTGGCATGATGCTCCTGTGCTCTGCTTGTTAGTAGCTCGGCTGGTTCTGCTCTCCCTAGGGGAGGGTCTGACTGCTTTAACTGACTTGGGGATGTTTAAGGTTGTGAGGGCTGATGTGTCCATCTGTTCTGACTTCCTGTGCCAGAATCTGATGTGTTTCTTCCTCAGTCCCGGCTGAGCTGCAAAGTGCTGTGTGAGACCATTTGTTGGTCCCTTGCTGCCCTTTGCCAAGGTTCTGACTTGGTTTGTTGGTATCATTTGATGAGAGTTTTCAGGGCTGCTCCCTGGGCAGGGCTCTTGGGAGCCCTGAGGAGCTCAGTGGAAGGTGAAGGTACCTGGGCTCACTCTCATTGTTCTGCCATGGGAAGTGCCTTTTGCCTGGTGAGCTGGTGAGGGGTTGTTGGGGAGTGCCCATCCCAGCTGCCTCCCTTGGGTGAGGAAGATTGTGTAGCATCTCCCTTGTGTCTTCTTGTGCTGTGTCAGCTTTGTCACCAAGCTGCAGCAACTGCTGGGAAAACGAGGGCTCCTGGGGCTTTAGGGTCAAAGAATGGCAGTTTGGTTTGTTAAAACTAAAACCCCAAAAGAGCTTTATGAAGAGAATTGATGGCATTGCTGTCCATGTTATGTCATGTCAAAGTGCCAGTGGTGGGTGCAGGTTGTTTTGCCCTCCA
>NW_008672099.1:0-7528 GCF_000695815.1 Acanthisitta chloris | reverse complement strand
GCATTGCGCATGTGAGCTGGAGCCTGAGGGGTGCCAGGGGCAGAGCCTGTGTGCTGTCCTGTCCCTTGCTGGGTGTCTGTAAATTTGCTGGATGTCCTTGTTCCCTGATGCCATCGTGACTAAATCCTCACCTTCACCAGGGCTGAAAGGCAAAGGTGCTGCTGGTGTGTGTCTCTACAGCAACACATTGGTTGGACATTCCAGATCCAGTGCAATGCTACTGAGATCCCTAGTCTTCTTCATACCAGCTACTTGTCAAATAGTTTACAGGGAAAAAGGCAAATGTCTTAAGGCCTTACCCCAAGAAAGAGGCTTTTCCATCCAGACATGACCATACAGCATGTCTTCTTTTGTGCACTGCGTATACCATATTCAGGCTTATTTGAAACCTTCCCTTTTTTTACCTTCTCTAGAGCTAATCATTTACTAGTTGGTACATCTGGTGGCGGTTGATGTAGTACTGATGAACATCTTTACTTGAAATTTTCTTAAATCCTGTAATTCTAATACATCAGGTCAACTGTTCCTGAGATTGTCCCTGAGTCTTTTGGTTTTGAAAAGGGAAAGTCAAACCCAGCAAGTCGAATTAGCAGGGCATTGAGGAAGTGCACCAGAGAGCAAACCAGGATGGTCCAGAAGGAATTTGCAAACTGTTCACTGTGAGTCTTGAATATAAACGATCCCTCTTTGAAATTTGCAATTTTCTCTGAGAGATGGTGGATCTTCACCTCTGAGGAGAAGAGAATCATGATGAGGCAACCGCAGGAACCTGAAAGAGAGGGAGAGATGCTCATCACCTTGGCAACCCCTCAGCCACCCGTGTGGTGTATGCCACAGCCAAGTGCCACATGGAGAGTGTGCTTATGGCCACAGTAACTTGGCTTTAGCAGGGATTAGTTTAGGAATCCAAGCCAATGGCTACTGAAATTGGTAAGCTTTTCTAATTGAATTTGGCTCAGAATTAACAATATTTAGCATAGCTCCTTTTGTGCCCTGAGCCAGCAAAGTATCTCTGCTTGTGTTCAGCTTTAAGCTGCTCATTGTCCCATTGAGCACAACCCAACTGTCTGCCTGTCTAAAGATACATATGTACCTAAGTCCTTCATTAAATTATGATTATAATATGTAATACCTCATAAATTCAGGGTAAATCTGCTTGTCAGCCAAGCCAACAGCCCAGAGAGTGTGTTACCCTCCCTGCTTGGCAGAGGGCAGGGATGCTCCATTATCCCTGCATTGCAGAGGGACAGCGACACTGTTATCACTGGTGGCAGTGATTCTCAGAGACCACCCTCACAGTGAGCTGCTGCCAGCCTCTCCCCCTCTGCTGCTAAGCTCTTCTGTCCTTGGGAAGGCTGTGCTGCTATAAGTGGTGACCTCGCTTACACTGTCTGGAACCCTCCTGTTGTGGGAGCTGTTGCATCACTGACGACTTTTGGCTGTTTTCCCCTCTTTTTCTCCCCTCTGATATGGTTTCTGGTTCTGACTGTGTATTGGGTGTCCTTGATGCAGACCCAGCTCTGGGTCCCTGCGGGGGCTCATGGGCCCTTCTGCCATAACTTCCTGCAGCTACTCAGCTGTATCCACACTGCCATCCACCCTTGTGGGGGATTACCCATTTTATCTCTTAACTCTAGTTTGAAAAACACATGTTTTGATACAGCAGAGTCACCTGCCTTCCTGTCTGGCTTGATTTTGCCAGTTTAGACTCAATGCAGCTATGGTCCTTAACATGCTTTCCTGTGTTGATAAGTGGATCACTGTGAGAAGTGTACTTGGAGTGGTGTCAGCCCAGCAGGATAGGGCTGGTGGTACTCACAGGCAATGAAGCTCCAGAGGTACAACCCCATAGGGCCATGCAGTGTTTCATAGGGTCTGCCAAAAGCATTGAACATGAAGAACCCTGATCCCACCAGAGCGAAGATGATCAGTACTGTGCAGAAGAGAATGACACTAACATGGATACTTGCAGGGATAGTTCTGAGCAAATCTGGAAAAACTAAAAACAAAACAAACACAACATTATTAAACACATTAGACAAAGCTGTCTCTGAAGTCAGGCCAGCAGGTTCCTGCTGCTTCATGATAGTTGTTTTAATCTTGCTCTTCCAAATGCAACCAAAGCTGAAGTTATTGACAAGAAATATGTTTTTGTGGATGTTTGGAGGCAGAAATAAACTGTGAAATTTGGAAGCATAGACTGGCCAGGAGAGAGAAACAAGCACCATGGAAAGCCTCTCCTCCCCTTCCTGAGGGTGGTATTTGGTCCTTAATGTGAACAGCATACTCTGAGGAAAAGATGGGAAGCTGTATTTGAGGAGACTGGTCTGCGAGGTGGCATGCAGGGCTCTCGCAGTGCTAGTGTCACTGGCCTGATCTCTCCTCCCTCAGCTGAAGGCTTGGGTGGGGACACACATGACAATAAATCCAGAAAGAGACTTTGTTTTCATTTGTGCTCATGGGGTCCCAGAGAGGGATGTGACATTGGAAATGAAGTTATGCTGTGACTCTGGATGCACAAATTCTGGAATAGTTTATTTTAAATATATTTTTAATGCAGCTTTTTAGCTGTTATTTCAAATTGTGATCCTGCTTGGCTAGGACATGGGGATAGTCAAGTCAGATGGCATGAGAGAATGATTTTTAATCATTCCTATTTGTTTGGCAACAACAGGTATTTTGGAAGGAACTGTGAAATATGTTTCACTGCTCCTGATCCACAGGGCATGATTAAAGTGGGGTAATAATGCCTCAGGGCTGCCTTGCCATGGCTGTAATGTGTGGAAAGTAAAGCAGCCTCACATCAATTACTCCCTGTAAAGCCTTTACCAGCAAACTGCTTCACTGCTCCATGCAGGAACACAGAGCAGCAGGTAATGGGGTGTCAAGTCCATTTATCTCCCTGAATAAATGAAAGGGAAATTAATGAACCAAGTGTTTGAAAAACTCATGAAATTCAACAAGGCCAAATGCAAGGTCCTGCTTTTGTGGGTCAGGACAATTCCAGCACAAATACAGGCCAGGCAGGGAGTGGATGGAGAGCAGCCCTGAGGAGAAGGACTTGGGGGTGTTGGTAGGCGAGAAGCTCCATGTGCCCAGGCCGTGTGCACTGGCACCTAGAAACCTCCTGTGTGCTAGGCTCATCCCCACAGTGTGGGCAGCAGGTGAGGGAGGATTCTGCCCCTGCTCTGTTCAGGTGAGACACACCTGCAGTGCGGCCTCCAGCTCTGGGGCACCAACAGCAGAAGGATGTGGAGCTGCTGAAGAGAGTCCAGAGGAGGCCATGGAGGTGTTCTGAGTGCTGGAGCACCTCTGCTGTGGAGATAGGGTGGGAGAGCTGGTGGTGTTCAGCCTGAAGAAGAGAAGATTCTGGAGAGACCTTAGAGGCCCTTCCAGTGCCTCCCTGTGCTGGAGTACTACAAGGAATAGCATTAGTTCCTGTGATGTTACCTGATGTTCTGTGAGAGCACACAAAACTGTGTATTTAATAATACAATTTTGTGTTGTTTATTTTAAAAAACCCAACAAGTTACCACATGATATTGAATCCTCCCCTTGGCACCTGTGTCTATAGCTGTTTGTGTCATTAAAATTTCATACATGACATATCAGGAAAAATTAATTCCAGCAGTAATGCTGGCTTGAAAGGAAAACATTTCTTCACAGTGCTGAATGAATCCATGTATGGTGTGCATGGCAGAGACCTTTAGAAAATGAACTGCTGACCCAGAAACTGATGGGAATGAGCAGGAGCAAATGGAGCAGAAGCTTTCCCCAGCTGAACTGGGTTTGCTGGCAGAACAAATTCATACTACAATTAAAAGAGATATAGTGGTCAGAGGGGAGCATTTAATGGGAACAAGCGTAGAACTAAATCATTTAGCCTATTTTCTGTGCTTGTTCTCCTCAGACATGCTGAAGTGCAGTGAGTGCATTAAGCTACGTCTGTGTATTGTGTATGTTTGTCCTGCTTTCTGGGATGCTCCCAGTGAGCTCCCGAGGCACTGAGGTGATGGGAAGGGACTGCTACAGCCCGAGGCGTTGGGATCAGCCTCTTGCACTAAGTGCTCTCTGTGGTGAACATTCCTGCCCCAGATGCAGCGTGTCCCTTGCAGCTATCACTGGCTGAGCCCTGATGGGTGTCAGCCCCAGCGCTGCTGGTAGCTGGGCCTGCCCTGGGTCATAACAGTCTCACCTACAGCAGTAACCCAAATCCTTGGGATTGCATAGACCCCTCTGAAAATTCCCCCGGGGTGCAATAGCTGCACACTGTGATGGCAAACAGGGCAATTGAGAGGGAACTTCAGCTGTATAAACAGATTAGTGATTGAATTTAGAGACAGCAAATCTTTATATTATATTAACTTGGTCTACTACTTTGGGAAAATCTTTTATAGTAAATAATTTCTGGTACATAATCTGGTAACCTTCCCTTGGATTAAATCACTGGTGTGAGCAATTTGCCAGCTCTGCTGTAGCAGTAGGTTTATAAACGGTGTGCTGTAGTAACTTTGGGTGACACATTGTACACACAGCAATCATCAGTTTGTTACCACCTGTTCCGTCTGCTGCTGCATACAACTGTGTGTCACTTCATCATTTTATTGATCTTAGCCTTCAAGATAAATAGATTATGAATATTACATGTAAAGCAAAGCCATTGCTAACACTTTCATGCCATTCCGTGTGTCAGGTACCCAGCCAGCCTCCCCCAGCCCTTCTTTCAATTAGTGTTGCAGGTCGTGAACTTTCAGGCTGCTTTGTTTCTTAACAGTGGCCAAACGTGGCCGTGCCTCAGCTCTTTTGTGAGATTTCTGCTGCTTTAGTTCATTCGTCTTCACAGTACAGAGGATGCAATGTTGACATACACACACAGAGGAAGATGACATAAATTAGTTAACCCCCCACATTTTGTCTTCTGAAATGTGGATATCAATGCATATATATATAGAGAATCTTGAAAACATTAGCCAGGCCGTACCAGTATCAGAAGCTAAGTCACTAGACCCTGAAGACTAGAGCACTGTAAGAGCAGTGTTGCCTTGGCATATCCCGTGTTGCTGCGCTCAGTGTCCGCGCTGCGGGGACAGCCCTCTCCCCCCGCCGCAGCTCTCAGCAGTGTGGTGCAAATAGCTCAAACGCCACGGGTACTCACATGAGAACTGTAAGGGTCTGCCCCCGAGCCCGCACTGCCGCACGCGCTGCCCGGAGAAGAGCCCGTACTGGATCTCGCCGATGAACTTGTGCAGCTCGGGGCCGGTGGCGTTGACGAGCAGCGCTCCCGTCGTGCAGAGGATCGTGCCCCGCACCCACAGCTGGGTGCCGATGGCTGCCGCCGTGCCCAGCGCGCAGGCGAAGCTCAGCACCCCAGCGGTGCAAAAGATCAGCTTCCTCTGCTGGGCTGGCATGGTGGCACTCAGGGTCCACCGAGGGACGCGGCACTCAGTGAGGCGGCGCAGAGGTCCTCCGCGCGGCAGCAGCCTGAGAGCCTGGGCACCCAGCCAGCACGGCCGAGAGCTGCAGCCTCTCCTGAGCTCCCGAGCCCGGCCAGCCCTGCCCTGCCCGGACACCCAGTGCCCAGACACCAGGCAGGCACCGGCTGGAGGGTGCTGTAAAGGCTTTTCTTCCCCGTCGCCTTCTGTACAGCTTTGCAGAGCGTTTCAGTGCATCCCCCGTCACTTGATAGCGAGGGTTTAGGATGACGGATCTCTGTAATTTGATGAGTGCTCTGCTCGTTCCGGCCTCCGGGTGAGTGGGGGGTTCAAGAGACAGGCTTGACTGCTGCGTCTCTTTATCTGCTCTCCATAAAGTTTTCAGAGGGTTTATTTTCCCAGATTTTCCTCTAAAGTCAGCAGTGCTGAGCTGCTCACTTCTTTGGCTTTTATTTTTCCTTCTGTGTGTATTTCACTTTTGCTGTTGTTCCTAATGCGATGCCCTGACAACATACAGCAGCCTGCCAGGCCAGGAGGGCCCCCTGCAGTATCCAGTTGCATTTGGGCACTTATTTGTATTTGCTTTCCCTGTTGGGGTGTTCCCAGTGTGTCTGTTTTATGCAGTGCTGGTTTGGCTGTAGTGTGTAGGATGCTCAGGAAAAAGTTTCAGTCCACATTTAAAATATACACACAGACATTTTGTCTTGCTAATTTACAGAAGACTCAGCTCACCCGAGGGCTCAGAGACACACTGGCTCCTGTGTCCTGCTGCTTCTGGGCACCTCCCTCACTCTTCACGTAAGCCAAGTCAGGGCACGACATATCCCATTCCCTGGAGTGTGGCTAACTCGGGGGCTCGGTGAGGGCCAGAGGCACCATCTGCATCCATCTACCAACTGCCAGGGACTTCAGAAAACACAGGGCCTGTTTTTTTTCTGAACCAGATCAGCTTAGTGGTTTGTTAGCTGGATGCACATCTGTTGCAGGAACACTCTGCAGGTGGTTCAAGTGTATCATATCAGTTGGGGTTAAAGACTGAGTGTGGTATAACTATGTAGGTTTTAAGGTAACTTTGGAATTAAAGTGAAGAAAGGCTGTGTACAGGCAAAGGATTTACTGTTTGTTTTTTTTAAAGTTATTGCCTGTTTAAGTTAACCAGACTTGTTAGTTCTTGCCTTTGGCAAACACAGCTGGATGTGTGAAAGTAATTCAATAACCAAAGATGTAATAGAAGATGCATTAACAAATATGAGATAGTGCAGGTCAGTACCAGCCTACTTTATTGCTCTTGTCTGCTTCAGCCTCAGCTTTTAAATTATCTGTGGTTTGACTAGGGAATTGCTTAGAGACAAAAGACTTGTGGTTTGCCTGTTCTTGTCCATACTCCATTTGAACATAAGCTCATTTGTAGAGTGCTGCTGTTCATTTTATTTAGGCTTATTTGCAGCTGACTGTCTAGTCTTGTATTTCTGGAGTACCTTGTGTTTGTACTGTCCTGGAGATGTAGTGCAAGGAGAGGATCTGGCTATTAATGGCTAGAAAGGGGAAAAGTTCTCATGCTTGCTTACTGCAAGGCTGATAGAGGAATGCACCCGTCACTCCAGCACCTGAGGATAGGACAGCTCTGCTGAGCGAGAGGAGGGTGTTCTGTAGCGTAGGACAAGGCTTGCAGGCTGTGGTCGCAGTTGCAGCCCTGTCAGGAAGGTGGGCAGGTGTGGGACATCCACTGACTCTGGAAAAGGGAGCCCTAAAGCTTTCGTGTTGTCTTGCTTGTGTTTTGGAGATTCATTAATCAGAAAACGCACTTCTGCTGACATCACGTCTCCTGTCCCGCTTGGCCCATCCACCGGGATCAGTGGATCCACTCGGGTAGTACAGATGGGCCGCTGGGAGCATCCTTTGGGATGGCAGAGTAGCGTGGCCGTGTGCCCCTCCACAGCCCTCCAGTACCTCTGGGCGCGGGTCGGGATCCCTCAGCCCCAGGGCACCGGATCGGGGGGAGGATGCCCTCGCTTGGCCGCGGGGCGCTTTCCTGCTCCCGCTCCCCAGCCGCGAGCTGCGTTGGGCGGCTCGCACCGGGACCGGGCACCGCTCCC
>NW_008672098.1:356-583 GCF_000695815.1 Acanthisitta chloris | reverse complement strand
TGGCCAAAGTGTCTGGGTCCTCCTCCTCATCCGATTGGGAAAGCCCATCATAAATATAGACTGGGAATTCTTTCCCCTTGAAGGCCAAGATCTTCTCCTCCTTGGTCTCCTGCAGTGACAAGAGTGATCCCCCCACTGCCCAGGCCGGTATGCTCTGCAGAGCCTGAGGTAGCAGCTGGCTGGGTGTGGGGCTGTGTCGGGGCGGGGCGTGGGTCTGTGCCCCTGCT
>NW_008672098.1:0-331 GCF_000695815.1 Acanthisitta chloris | reverse complement strand
CTGGAAGATGCCTCTCCTGGGGACAGCTTTGGGGGTCCTCATCACTCGAAGAGTCCCAGGGGATGTCCCAGCTATTGTAGCTGCTGTCAGAATATTCCTTGGACAGATCTTTGATCTCTTTCCTTTGAGGAAGCTCTTTCTCTGTGTCCTCTTCCCCTTGGGACAGCTTTTGGCTGCTCTCAGCTCCCCACTGGGAAAGCTCTTCCTCCAGGTCAAATTCCCACTGCGTGTTGGTCTGTGACAGTGGGACTGCCCCCCACACTGGACAGGTCCACTTGCTACCGAGAGCCTGAGCTAGCAGCTGGCTGGGTGTGGGGCTGGGGGGGCAGTA
>NW_008672097.1:60558-73309 GCF_000695815.1 Acanthisitta chloris | reverse complement strand
GGTTGGGGTGCCCGGGGTGCAGTGCTCGGGGTGTGGGTATCGGATTTGGGGTGGTTGGGGTGCCCGGGGTGCACCAGCCCTGCGCGGGATCACAGGACCCGGCAGAGGGTGCTGTGTCTCCACCGCCTCTCCCGGTTCCAGCTCCAGCTGTTTGGCACTTGCCTCTGCCTCTGTGCATGATGTTTGTAAGAGTTTGGGCATGTCCATTTGGTTCCCATCTCCAGTGCCACCCCCAGTATCCAGGCCAGGTTCTTCTGTCACTGGGGACATTCTTAATTCACAGGAAATAGGAGAGAGTTTAATTGTTTTCTCCTCTCTCTCTTTTTTTCCTTTTTTTTTTTCCCATGCAGCTGAACAAAAGGTTCATCCTCAGTTTTCTCCATGCCCATGGGAAGCTGTTTACCAGGATTGGGTAAGTGTGCAGGATGTTTATTTTATTTTCCTACATTACAAGTCTTTTTGGAATTTAATATTGTTAGCAACTAAGCTGTGTTTGGAGCTGAGGGCACAGGGTGTGAATTCTTGCAGGCCTAGCCTCCTGGTTCTTATTCTCCTTACCCGCCCTCTCATCCATGCTGGTTATGGCTTGGGCTTTTCCTTCCCCCCACCTCGAGGCCTGTTCTGCCCATGCACCAGGACCCTCTGGCAGAGGCTGAGCTTGGATGACTGATAACACACACAGGAGGGACTAGAGGCTGTTTTCTCTCCCATCACCTCACCATGCTCCCTCCCATTTAATTTCTGGGTTTACTCCTCTTCTTCCCTTGCCCTTCCTCACCCTTAGCCAGGGCAGAGGTGGCTCTGGGGGCTCTCAGTGGCTGTTGCCTGCGAGGAGCACAAAGCCATCGAGGCAGAACCATGTGGTGGCTGAACGCTGCCGTCCGGAGCGTGTCAAGGCAAGCTTTGCCCTTCGTCTCCTCGCTGCCGTTTCAGTGAAAGCCTCATAGCTGAGAGCTGCCCTGGCTGTGGGAACTGGTTTATACAAAGTGCCCTTGGCAATGGCTGTCAGAAACTGGTTTCAAGTAATTGAGCAGCTACCCTTGAAGCAAAGCAAGCCTGATCCCAGCCTGGGCTGAGATCCCAGCCTGGGGAACATCCTTATGACCCAGAGGGCAGAGCTCAGCCTTGCAGCTGATGGGCTTCCCATGCAGCTGTCCCTGCTGCACTGACCCTCACTGTCGGAGATGGGGCAGCTGTGTGGGAGCAGTTCTTGAGGAGGGACCTTGGATGGGTTCGGACAGTCCCTGGCAGCAGTGGGTCTCCACTTGAGCCTGCCAGTGGCTTGTGAGCAGCTACAGTCTCATGAGCTCTGTTGTCTCCTTCAGTCTCTGGAACTACTGGCTATGAGCTACAGGGCTGAGGGACCTTTTCCAGGCCACATAGGTAAAGGTAGTATGGATGCAAAGTGGCAGCTTGTCCCTGCTGTTGTGTTTTTTGACTCAGATGTACAGTTCCCTGTCCGTTTTCCTTCCTAGAGTGGGGAAACACAGCAGTGCAGGGCACAGCACAAATCCTGCCGTGCAGCCTGACACCTCAGCACTTGCTGCATCCAGTGCTTTCAGGGGTGACTGCTCAGGAATGGCATGTGCTTCACTTTGGACCCTTCATAAAACAAAGGGAAGCAGGAGTGATGCTGGCCAATTTGTTGGAGATCCAAGTGTCCGAGGGTGAAGGGGAGAGCCGTCGGCTCACTGCCGGTGCTGCTGATCTCTCCCCGAGTCACAAGGCACTGATTATCCGCTCATGGGCCGCAGACTGGCCTGCAGGGAGGAGGCAGAGCCCACAGGAAAAGAGGAGAACTGCAAGAGCCCATGAAAGGTTCAGGAGGGCAGAGCATCTGGGGAGCTGCTGGACTGGGCTCGGTGCTGTGGGGCCATGCTCGCGGCCGAGCTCTGGTTGAACGGGTGCCAGCAGGGGATTAATGGGGATGTTGCAGAGATCAGTTGCACATTTGGCTCCTGAGACTTTTGTGAAATTAAGATGCAGTATTTGAGGCAGTTGCTTCCCAGGACAGTCATTTAGAAAACCCAAGTATGTTTAATGGTACAATATCCCCTGAAGTACTTAGAAGGGAACTAGAAAGTAATACCATGACACAGGAAGAGAAAATCATCCAGCCCTGCTAAACAGCTTCCGTGCTTAAAATAGGTAAAAGGTGAGGAATAGCCAAGTCTTCTTTGGGCAGGATCTTGGGTGATTTATCTGTTAAAAGTACGGAAAAGATGATGTTGCCCTAATTGGACTCTTGCTCCTAAAACCACAGGTAAGCAATTTATTAAAAGCTTCCGCTCAGCTCCTGACCTGCTGGTTCTGAGCTCAGTGGGGTTACTGCGTGCTGTTCCAGATGTGCTGTGGTATCAAAGCACAGCTGGTGGGGCTGAGGAAGCCCTTGCTCCTTCTTGTTGTTATTCCATGGCAATAAAATCTGCATCTCCTCACTAACAATCCATCCTGCAAAGGGCTCCTCCATCCCCAGAGTCCTGTCTGTCCTAAGAGGATGTTGCTGGATATGCTGAATGTGGTCTGAGATTTCTCAAAATTAGGAAGTCTTTAGAAGCAATCAGTTTTTTTCTAATTCCCTGGCTGTGCCCCAAATCCAGGGAAGTTGCCTTTTGCAGGGAGAGCAGTGCTTTTGTACTGATGGAGCTGCTCCATTCTGCACAGCTACAAATGGGCCTGTTTGTTACAGCCTTTGCTTTTGGGAAGGTAACAGAGACTTCGAAGTGCTCCAGCAAACAGTGCCCAGGGACAAGGTGCCCTGCTGTTAGGCAGACCCAGGTGTTGAAAGGCACCCATGAAATATGGTTAAGAAGGCCATTTCTGTCTTTAAAAATAGAGCTGTCACTGTCCTGAAAGTCTGTTGGGGAAGCCCAGCAGAATTGCCCATGTGGGTTACCAGAAGTGGCTTGTTAATCCAGCCTGTAGTGTGCTGATATCACAAGATCTGCCTCTCTCCGGGGAAGATAGAGGAAATTGCTATGGAGGCCCCTGAGATCGCCTGCTCTGGCTCCAGATGCTTCATCCACTGTGGATTTTGGCTCCCTCACTCCCATGTGGGCACTCAGCAATGTCACTGATAACTGGAGTGGACACTTGCTGGGAGATATACAGTCTGCTGGTTCTGGCTGTAGCTTGTCTAGTGTAGGAGCAAGAAGTAACACAGCAAGCTCAGTGGGGCACGTGGAGGTTCCCCTCCCACAATAGTTTCCAAGGTTTTGGGCAGCTTCTTGCTTATAAAGTTGTCTTCATGGGATACCAGGTGAGGGCTGTTGTGGGCAACCACATCCGAGTCGTTTTTGGGAATCGACTGTGCTCTATGCAGTCAGTTCAGGTTTTGACCCCACTTCAGCTGGGAGGTTGCTGAGGATCCAACAGTTCTGATAAGTGACCTCAGTTAATTCCCTTAGTGATGAAGAGCAGGATAAACGTGTCAGATTTCTGTGGGTGCTTGTGAGAGGTGTTGAAAGCACACCCCATCCCCAGCCGTGGCACCACAGCCGCGGGCTGCTGTGTCCTGACGCGCGACAGCAGAGCTGTGGGCTGTGGGGACCCACTCCAGCTTTGATGTTGTCAGCAGTTACACAAGTCAGTGAGTCCCTGTCCTGTGGGGGTCGAAGTGATGAAGTTTAGGGGCTCAATCACAGTGCTTGGGAGTGTGTAGCCTGTGGGGATCAGGGCTCAGTGCCACAGGATCCAATCCTGCAGCGAGGAGCCCAGGGAGAGGCACCATTCTGGAAGGAGCATGCTCTGGCCAGCGTTCAATGCACTGGAATTGCCACATCCGCAATGTGGCACCAGTGTGTGCATTTTGCTGCAGCTTGGGTTTCTTGGGAGTCCCATGGGCTGCTCCTGGTCCAAGTGAGCTGCTGGCCCCTTGGCACCCCTCCCAGATTGGTAGAAGTCAGTAGAAAAAAATGGTTGGTCAGAAATGACTCATAAAGGCCGTGTTTTCCTGCCAAAGGAATGCTGCCTGTCAGTCACAGAGCAATCCCTCACTGCCCTCCCTAAGGAAGGCTTCAGCTGCCTCTGTTGCAGCCTGCACCTTCATTCCCCATAGCTCCTGGATGGGAGGCAGCACCCCAGGGGTTCCTCTCCTTCCCCAGGAGACATGATACAGGGTGAGCCGTGCCGATTGACTGCCCTGTACCCCAGGGCACAGCCTGCACTCTACAGCCTCTCTCTCTCTGTCTGCAGGATGGAGACTTTCCCTGCGGTGGCCGAGGAGGTCCTGAGGGAGTTCCAGGTCCTGCTGCAGCACAGCCCCCCTCCCATCGGAAGCACCCGCATGCTCCAGCTTGTGGCAATCAACATGTTTGCCGTGTACAACTCCCAGCCCAAAGGTACCACCTGCTGCTTTAGGGGAACTGGGGATGGGGATCAGCCGTTCTCCATGGCTGAGCTGCTCACGTGGAGACGGGGTGGGGGGAACTCACCAGATGGGGAGGCAGAGTGGTGTTTGGATGCCTGTGGGTTCAGCATGCATAGGGTTAGCAAAGGGACCTTGGCTGAGCCTTGGAGCTGGGTGAGGTGTCTAATGAGTGAGGAGGCATCATATCTCCCTGGAGCCTGAGTCATCAGCGCAGAAGGAAGACAGTGCTTTATGGCTCTGCCTTTCCAGTGTTTAACCTGGGCCCTGCTCAGTGCCTCTGCTGGCACCAGAAGGGCTGGGAGGGTCTCAGAGGCCTTGGTTGTTGGGAGAGTGGTGTGTCCATGCAAGTGCCTGTGAGATGTGAGCCTCCTCTGAATGGCCAGACTGGAGCCTGTGCCCCATATTAAGGCACCTAGAGAACAAAGTTCTTTAGTGCTACTTATCCTCCCCCTCTCACCCCCCTCCATCCACTCAGGAGAAGTTCAGTGTGTTGGTCAGCAGAGATGCCACCAAACTGGAGCCTCTTCCACTGAGTATGAAACAGTAGGCTTCCAGGGAGCATGTTTTTTCCTGTATTCTCCTGACATGCACTCAGTGACAGGCACCCAGGTCTGCCTGAGCCATGTGTTTGGGAGCAGGGATGAGGCTATGCTCCCTGGGTGGGAGGAAGCAGCGTTTTGCATGCCAATGGCTTGGGATTTAGATCCCGAAGTTGAAGGCCTCCAGCTGATGGATTTCAGCTAAAGCCACCATGTGGGCGATCAGGCTGAGCCCCAAAGAGCTGCTGCTGGAATATTTCTCCCTCCTGAGCCAGTTGGCCACTTGTCAGGCTGGTGGTTAATGGCCAAGGTCAGCTGATGGAGTGAACCAGCACCAGCCGGAGGGTTGGGAAGCAGCTCCCGTGTGCTGTGCCTGCTTCCCCTCCAGCCTCACAGGCACCCTCCTCTCGCAGGAGAAACTCAGAGGGAGCTGTCAGTCCTGCTGGTGAGACAGCCATGCCCTCCTTCCTGCCAGATGCCAGCCAGTGACAGTGTGTTTATCTTTGAGCTGCAGATTACTTTATGATTATAAGCAAATGCCTCTGTGTGATGGTAATTATTGTATTAATAATACTAATAATACTCCTGGTAGGTGAATTAATAATGGTGTCTGTGCTGCAGACGAGCGGGTGGTAAGGAGAGGAAGAGATTTGTCTGGGATGGATGGCAAACCCCTGTGGCAGGGCTGGAAGCCATCCCAGCTTTCAGACCACTGGACCGTGCTCATCCATCCACAGCCGAGTTGTGGATGAGTGTGAGTGACAAAGGGAGTGCTTTTTATCTCGTGAAAAATAAGTATTCTCAGAGTTTTCTGCCTTCTGTGTGGGTAGTTGCCAGCTGCTCCCAGCTTTTGGATCTCTGGAGAAAGCAAACCTGTTCCTGCTGGGGACTGCAGGCTGTGCATGGAGCAGGTGGCCGTGTTCATGGAATGCCTGCAGGTTGGATGGCACCACGGCTGCCACCTGATGCCTGGTGCCCTTCAGGGATTTCCCTGAGGACTTCTTGCTCTGATGACCCTAAAATATCACTGAGAATATTGTTGGCAAAGCAAATCCTGGTTTCCAGCTCAGTTGCCCTGGTGGTCTCTGAGTGCTGGCACAGCACACATTGGGCTTGGTGCCGACACTGCGATACTGGGAAAAACTGGGTGCAGCTGGAAAGAAAAAGCAAAAGACCTGAAGGCAAGCAGGAACGTTTGCTGAATGATTACTGAGTGCCCAGCACAGAGCAAGGGTGCTGGCTCCTTCCCCAGCGTGTGGGCTGCTGTGGGCAGAGTCCTGGCTGGAGCACGCGGCAGGAACGCTGTCGGGAAGGTGCGGGTTTCCATTTCCCAGCACATGAGTCACCTCCCTGTGCTGCAGCAGCCTGGGCAGCAGCAGGACCGAGTGCGAGGGGGCCGAGCCACCCCTGAGGGCCTGTGGGAGGCTGGCAGGGCACAGGGAGCAGTCCCACCCTGCCTGCATCCCAAATTGTCAGGAAGCATTACTGGGGAGCCGGCTGGAGTCAGAGCTTGGCTGCATCCACTCCATAGAGCTGGATCTTACTTTGCAGTTCAACTGAACAGCCTCCAGAGATCTCCTCCTACTGAAATCTTTCTGCAAATCTGGGATCAGAGCGTGTCTGTGTCCTTCCCATTGCACGGGCCTGTCTGACCTTCAGCTTGCGGTAGCAGGAGGAGATCCATGGGTTTAGGGCTGAGAGGGAGGTTTGACCGAGAGCTTCTCGTTCCTGCTGCCCGGGAGTGTTCTCTTCAGGGATAGCTGCTCCCTCCCCCCCCCCCCCCATGTATTTCCAGGTCTCTCAAGCCCCAGCTGCTCCTGAGAAACTTATAAACCTGCTTGTTGCCTCGTATCTGGTGTCTAATGCATCCCTGGTGCTGGGATCCAGTGGTGCTGGCAGTCATGGCGCAGTGTCACCACTTGACCTGGGAAACTTTTACAAAATTTTAAGCCTCTGAATGCAAACTTTTCTGGGGTGCACTGGGGTGTTTAAGCTGGTTTCAGAGCCAGCCAGCTGTGAGCAGCACGTGGCATTTCACATCCTCCTCCCACGCAGGTCGCTGCTGTGGCTACCCAAGCCCTGCAGTGGGTACCCAGCCAGGGTTGAAGGGAGTGCAAGCAGAGCCCCACAATCTGTGCCCAGTGCAGGCAGCTGAGCTGTGCTTATCCCCAGGGACAGCACCAGGCATGCTGGAGCTGGTCTCAGCAGCCTGTGCAGCCAGGCAGCACTGGGTAGACCCTGGGAGATGAATTGGATCTGTTGTTTTCTCTGACAGAGGAAGCCAAAGAATTCCCACATGAAGTGCTTCCCCTGCTGTTTGGCATCAAGCAGTGTGTTCCTGCATTGTCCAGGGAGGTGTGTAGCCAGCAAGGGTCCTGCTGACCTGGCTGCCTCCTGTCAGGACTGCTCAAGGTGTGAAAAAGCTTCTTGTAGACCTCAAACCTATAGGACAAGGAGTGCCCACTCAGGGGAGGGAGGCAGAGAGAGAACACCACTCTACATGGCAGAGATTTGCAGTGGCTGAAGCTTTCCATGATGGGATGGACTAGCAATGTTTTGGGCCGTCCTGGGCTGCAGCTGGGACAGGACCATTGTGGGGTGGCCTGTTTAACAGTTTGGTAGCCATCTGCACAATCAGCTTACAGAGAAGCTTGGATCCCTTTATCCCAACCACAAACACTCCAAGAATTTTAATTTTTTTTTAATTCTGTAATTTGGGGAAATAAAACTCTGGTTTCTGAAAAGACTAATTGAAGCCGTGCTTGCGGCAGGGGCATCTGTAGAGAGAGAAACCCCCTCCCAGCCCATCTGTGCCCAATTTACTCCGATCTGGCCTCTCTGAGGCTTTTTTCTTTCTCTCTCTCTTTAATAATTTGTTTTATAATTCCTGGAATCAAACCCATCTCAGACACACTGTTTTATTTTACTGTATTATTGGATTATACTTCCTATAAATCACTGGATGTTATTCATAGGCCACCACCAGAATAACTTCCCCTCTCCCCCCCCCCACGGCCCCGCATTCCAAACAAGCACACACCAAAGTGGGGGTGCAGCAGCACGGGGCACCCTAGAGACACTTCCCGGAAATCCCAGCAAATTTGCCTGGCTGCGGGTGTGAAGCATCAGGCTGCAGCACCTGGATGCCTTCTGGCACTCTTGGGCCGGTCGCGTTGTGCCGTGTGGAGGTTGTTAGGAGGTCGGGCTTAGGTGGAAGTGGAGAGGGGAGGGGGCTGCCATATGTGCATCCTCAGCACATGTAGGGAATGAAGTTGCATCCCCTGGGGCTGAGCAGAGTCAGGGCACAGAGGCACGGGGAGGGTTTGGCCAAGCACATGGCTTTAGCTGAGGATTGGGAAGGTGCCTTGTGTTTCAACCAGAGGAAAGGGGTGGTTTGGGCAGGGTGATCAGTGTACAGGATGGTGCCTGCACTGCCGAGGCCCCTGGATAAGGAGGAAAACCACTACTTGAGCACTGTCCCACTGCTCATGGGATGTGAGTAGGGCTCCAGAGGGCAGCCAGTGTGGCAGGGGCAGGCTGGACATTGCTTTGCAGCCCTCTGGGTCTGTCTTCTCGAGCTGAACGTGGTCAGGTTCAAGCTAGTGTTGGCTGGGAAACCTTGAAGGCTTGTGCAGAAACGGAGGTTTCACATCCCGCTCCCTGCGGCAGATTCAGAGCAGTGTCTGTCCCCTTTGCACTGCCACACCAGTGTCCTCAGGGCAGTGTCGAGTAGGTCAATACTGCACAGGCCACTGGGTTAGAGATACTCTGCCTGGCTCAGGGAGCTGCACTTACTCAGCAAGTGTCTGCTGCCTACAGCCTTTGCAAGGGTTTGCTAATGCTCATGGCCCTGCTTGCTCCTTGAGCAGCTGTATCAGCTTGAAGTGCTGGTCTTGCCCAAGTCTTCTTGAGAGACACAGCAAAGGATCTGTAGGTTAGTGCAAATCATATTCAGCATCTAAGCAAGTACATGTCTTCACCTTTTCCATGTGTGCTCAGCACCCAGCCTGGCTGGAGAGGACATATTGGACCCCATGGACCTCTGAAACCAGCCTGTGCTCACTGAAATCACCACTGCCAGCCTAGTGCTGCTCACAACCTTGTGCTGGACGGAGTGGGTTTCACTTTGCTGACCGCAGCAGCTTGGGCTTGTGAGCTAAAGCATGAACCCCTAAAATATCCCTGAGATGGCGTAGAGGCTGGTGGTGTCTGCCCTCAGCAGAACCTCAGCTCTGACCATTGCCACGCTCTTGTTTCTTCTGGTGGGTCCAGCTTTGCTGAAGGAGCTAACTACAGCATCAGAAAAGGCTCAGAGGAAGCATGTACTGCTCATCTGCGGCAGCCTCATCTCGATGGCTTCTCATGAAGCTCTAACCACATCTTGCATCTTGGGAACAGACAAAAGGTGTTGGGAGTTGAATGCAAGAGAGTCCAGTGCATTTGCCTGGGTTTAAAAATAAAGCAGTACTGTGGGCAGCTGCCTTGGTTTGGTGGAGTTTTAAAATTAGGCACAAAAGAAACCTTATTAAACCTCAGGCTGTAGATAGCAGCAGCAGCAACTTGATGTTTCCCAGTCTGGGGAGCAGAACTGAGTCTTTTTCTCATATTTGCCCTGTTTGCATGCTAAATAGGCACTTCAGCAGAGTCCAGCTGGCACCTTTGAGCAAGCAGCCTGTGGGCCGTGGCAGCTTGGGGCACAACAGCCAGGAGGTCGATGAGGATGTCGCATTGCAGGGCTGTGTCGTGGGGATGCTGAGCATCTGCAGCCCTGTGCTCTGTTGAGAGCAGAGCCTGAGGTCCCTCCAGCTGCCTGGGGGACTTGGTTTGTCGTGCAGACACAGCCCGCTCGGTGCAGGGAGGCTGGAGCTGAGCAGTTTGGTAACTGACTTTCTCTGGGTCGTCATATGGCAAGTGTGGACTGAGGTGTCTGTACTGAGATCTCCAGCTGCACCTGGCAGTTGCTGTGTGACTTTCCCTGTGAGACTGGGCAGTGCTGTCTTTAGCGAGGTGGTGTTAAGACATAACACTTCCCAAGGCCTTAAGTTTGGAGGAACTGGATATTAACTTCATCCTTCCTGTCTCTTCACATTACTGCTTATATTTGCTTTGTGTTTGAGCTCTAATCAGGAGCAGAAACCTAGAAGAAGGCTGGCTCGTGGTGGTGTCCATCCTTCTCCATGCTGCCTGCCTTGTGCAGAGCCTCTAGGGCAAGCAGGTGCTGAGATGTCACTGCCTGGGCAAACGGCTTTTACACTTAACCTGTTGTGAAGTGATGTCTGCTACCAGCTGTGTCCAGACGTAGCCTAGACCTTGGATGTGTGAGCAGGGAGAGGGGTTGAGGTGGTGCAGGGAGTGATACCTGCACTGCTGATCTCGGGAGCCACACATCTTCCTGTGCTGAGCTTTGTGAGGGACATGTACGTGCCCAGAGGTGGCAACCAACCCTCCAGGGTTTCTCCTCTGGGCCATTGGGAGTGCTGGAGGTTGGCACAGTTGCTGGGAACTGTCCACGCCTTTCCCTTCAGGGAAGGAAGCTGTCTCGGACTTGAGACACATCAGCAAAGTTCAGGTAAAATACTTCTGGCCCAGACGTGTCTTCAGAGTCTTGCTCTTGGGCTCTTGAGACTGGTGGCAGCAATGTTTAGACCAAAGTCTTCCTTTGCTTATTCCCCTCTGTTTCCTGTTTAAAAGGCAGATTGTCACATATTTGGGGATTTATTTACCGTAATTGGAGTTATTTTCCTGGCTGCTGCCTTCTGCCCTCTGATGCAAGACTGCTCAGCGAAATGTGTGCCCAGAAATGATGCAAGACTGCTCAGCGAAATGTGTGTCCAGAAAGCCATGTGACTTTTTTTCCCCTTGCCACAAGTGCCAGCAGGAGATGCAATAATCAACACGCTGCAGGGAATTTCCACTTGCAGTTCAGGTTTCTGAAATTTAGACGTTGGCTTTGGAGGCAAAAGATTGAGCAGGGCTTTGTGGCATGGAAGGGAAAGGTTTCCAGCAAAACCAAGTGTTGCTGGTGTGTCAGACTCTCCAGTCCAAGTGCAGTAAAGTCTCCATCAAGTAGTGCTTGGATGAGTTCGCTGGGGGCTTCTGCCTGGTCTGCCTGTCACACAACCACATCCTTACGTCTCCCTTTGAAGCTGTTCCACCAAACGCGGAGTGATACTGAGATCTCATTTCAGGGCAACAAATAGAGGGGAAATGATTTGTAATCACAAAGCTCGAGTCTGCTTTACAGCCAAGCTTCAGCAGCCTGAGCAGCAAGTCAGGACAGAGCCGGTGACAGGCAGGGTCAGGTTGGAGGGGCTTTGCTCTGATGCCACCAAGGCATGGTCAGCTCTGCAAATCCTCGATCCAACTCACTGTTTCGATGAAGCAGCAGCATCACTGTATAAAATGAAAGGCAGGAAATGGAGCACTGGCATGCAGTGTCCATCTGTCCTGCTGTAAAATGAGAAAGGAGGTGCCTGAGGCAGCTGTCCTGGGGCTCTGCATCACGCCTGCTTTGGTGGTGGAGAAAGAGGGGCGCCAGGGAGTCAGAGTGGGGTTACACCAGGTGCAGTGGCTTTGGTGAAGCTTTAGATGTTTGCAGCATGACAGGAAATCCTCTCGCTTTTAAAGAGATGTTTCTGATTCTTTAATGTGCCTTGCACCTTTGATTTCCTCATGCTTCTAAGCAGCACCGAGTCAATTACTGTATTTCTGTTTAATTCTCAGAGAGAACACTGTATAATTAGGCTAATTATGCTGCTTTGTGAAGTTGTAAAACTCCTGATTGAGCTTGCGGGGCTGTTTTATAACCTGCCAGGTGTAGGCAGGGAGGGCTGCCCGCCCCGTGCCCTGTGAGGTTTGGGTGCAGCCTGCCAGCTCGGTGAGGGTATCTTCCTCTCTGGGGGCTGCCCCGTGGGCTCATCCCCTGCCAGCTCCATCCTGCCTCATCTTTTCTCAGGCTTGCAGTCCCTCAGTGAATCAGGTGCCTGGTGCTGGGGGAGCTTCAGCTGGGAGTGAGCACCCTTGGGGGCTCGTTGGGATCTCTGCTTGCCTTAATGTTGAGATCAGGAATGGCAGCGTAGCCAGAGTTGTGTTTCTGCTCTCAACTGCATCTGCAGAGAGCAGGTGACCCCACACAGGTTTAGGTGTGGAGATCTTTCACTTTCCATGACGTGAGGCTGCCCAAGGCTCTGTATGCCCGTGCAGCAGGTTCTTGGCAGCATGATGGTGGCTCTGCCCATGCTATGTGATGGTCAGGAGGAAGGTGAGGACTTGCTGAGCACAGCCTTCCCCTGGATAACCTGATCCTCAGTCCAAAAAAGCTGCTGGGACAGTTTAACCCTGGCCAGGTGACAGCCATGAGGGTATGTGGCCCTTCTCTAATGGAAGGGTAATTTTTAATGCTGGGTGATGTGGCTCATGACAGCAGTGGTTAATGTGACTGCAGGGCTGGCTCATAAGTGACATGTAGAGGGCACAAGTGATTTGTCTGTCCCTGACAGTGACACAGGTCTGGTGTGTGCACTGAGGTCCCCAAGCCTGCAGGGTGGGATGAGAGGCAGGCAGGAGCGTGTCGCCGTAGGGTGGGAAGGAGATGCCCTGTAGGGAGTGGAGTTGCTGTGGAAGTTGTAGGGCTGTGGAGTTACTCCATTCCTCCTTCTCTCCCTCCCAGGAGCTCGTGGTCCCCTGACTCTGTCTTGGTGAACTCCTGGTGCTTCTCCACCCGTCCCAGGAGCAGAGCACAGGGGCGTCTTGCGTAAGCAGCGCCTGCTCTCCGGGTAATGGCACGGGGATGGAGAAGGAGGCGCAGGCTGCCAAAGGCGGGTTGGGAACAGCATAAACCCTT